>NC_074692.1:45089878-45094878 GCF_029448725.1 Salvelinus fontinalis
ATGACACTAACACACAGATCCAACCACTTCTATGACACTAACACACAGATCCACCCACTACTATGACACTAACACACAGATCCACCCACTTCTATGACACTAACACACAGATCCACCCACTACTATGACACTAACACACAGATCCACCCACTACTATGACACTAACACACAGATCCACCCACTTCTATGACACTAACACACAGATCCACCCACTTCTATGACACTAACACACAGATCCACCCACTACTATGACACTAACACACAGATCCACCCACTTCTATGACACTAACACACAGATCCACCCACTTCTATGACACTAACACACAGATCCACCCACTTCTATGACACTAACACACAGATCCACCCACTTCTATGACACTAACACACAGATCCAACCACTTCTATGACACTAACACACAGATCCACCCACTTCTATGACACTAACACACAGATCCAACCACTTCTATGACACTAACACACAGAGACTCACAAGCTCATAGAAATAGAATTAGTTGAACGGCATGTTATTCAACCATTAAGCAATTGTTGACTAAAATGGAGAAACTCGTTCTATCAACTCTGTTTCTATGCTTAAGACTAAAAATGGAGAAACTCGTTCTACCAACTCCGTTTCTATGCTCAAGACGTTAACTAGGGAAGGTGTGGCAGTGGGCTCAGTAAACTCTGGAGCCGTGATGACGCTCGGACGACTCTACCTTTCCCAGAAGGCTGTGGGAGTACGAAGCCGGGCAGGAGGAAGGGAGCTCCAGTGGTGAGACCGGCCGGTTTGAGATCCATCACCCCGTAGGTGGTCAGAAGCGTCACCAGGTTGACCAGATCCTTCAGAGCATCACTGCTGTCCTCCTCTTTGGCCTGCTCCAATCTGGGGGGGGGGGGGGGGGGGGGGTACATTTAATATAGTGAAACAAGTATCACACAATATGTTGTAGAGGAGAGGAAGAGGAGGGGGTTAATACCTTCCTCTTCCTCTACAACATAGTGTGTTATGGTATTAACCCCTTCCTCTACAACATAGTGTGTTATGGTATTAACCCCTTCCTCTTCCTCTACAACATAGTGTGTTATGGTATTAACCCCTTCCTCTACAACATAGTGTGTTATGGTATTAACCCCTTCCTCTTCCTCTACAACATAGTGTGTTATGGTATTAACCCCTTCCTCTACAACATAGTGTGTTATGGTATTAACCCCTTCCTCTACAACATAGTGTGTTATGGTATTAACCCCTTCCTCTTCCTCTACAACATAGTGTGTTATGGTATTAACCCCTTCCTCTTCCTCTACAACATAGTGTGTTATGGTATTAACCCCTTCCTCTACAACATAGTGTGTTATGGTATTAACCCCTTCCTCTACAACATAGTGTGTTATGGTATTAACCCCTTCCTCTTCCTCTACAACATAGTGTGTTATGGTATTAACCCCTTCCTCTACAACATAGTGTGTTATGGTATTAACCCCTTCCTCTTCCTCTACAACATAGTGTGTTATGGTATTAACCCCTTCCTCTTCCTCTACAACATAGTGTGTTATGGTATTAACCCCTTCCTCTTCCTCTACAACATAGTGTGTTATGGTATTAACCCCTTCCTCTACAACATAGTGTGTTATGGTATTAACCCCTTCCTCTACAACATAGTGTGTTATGGTATTAACCCCTTCCTCTTCCTCTACAACATAGTGTGTTATGGTATTAACCCCTTCCTCTTCCTCTACAACATAGTGTGTTATGGTATTAACCCCTTCCTCTACAACATAGTGTGTTATGGTATTAACCCCTTCCTCTATAACATAGTGTGTTATGGTATTAACCCCTTCCTCTTCCTCTACAACATAGTGTGTTATGGTATTAACCCCTTCCTCTACAACATAGTGTGTTATGGTATTAACCCCTTCCTCTACAACATAGTGTGTTATGGTATTAACCCCTTCCTCTACAACATAGTGTGTTATGGTATTAACCCCTTCCTCTACAACATAGTGTGTTATGGTATTAACCCCTTCCTCTACAACATAGTGTGTTATGGTATTAACCCCTTCCTCTTCCTCTACAACATAGTGTGTTATGGTATTAACCCCTTCCTCTTCAACATAGTGTGTTATGGTATTAGTAGTATCTCCCCTGGGGGGAGATGGAGTTGTTGATATTGAAACACACACACACACACACACACACACACACATACACACCTCTAATATTAGCCTACCTGAGCATGAGGTCGCAGAGGAATGTGTATCCCTGACACATCCTGAAGTCGTCCAGCAGGGTCTGAGAGACGTCGCTGGAGTCCTTCAGGAAGCAGGACAGACCAGCAAACATCTCTACGATCTCCAGGGGTGAGAGGTCATCTGACTGCTGCATGTTCTGGATACATGTGGCCAGGCACTCTTTCTCTGAGGGAGGGAGGGAGGGAGGTTAATATGGCAGCAGACACACACACACACACACACACACACACACACACACACACACACACACACACACACACACACACACACACACACACACACACACAATCCATCGTGTCCATCCATCTGCATGTTCTCGGTACGCAGACACCAACCATTTAGGGTTGTAAAAATTCAGAAAACGTTCCCAAAAACGCACAGTTTTCCCAGAATTCCCGTTTGGAGGCTTGACAAATTTTTGGAGGGAATAAAACTGGAATTTATTTAACAATTACAAGTGGAAATCCTCTCAACAAGATATCTGGAAATGATGGGAATATTTTCTGAATTTTGCCAAAACAACCAACCCCAAACTCTCACCGTGGATATACTTGATGACGTTGACGCTGAGTCCGTGTCGTGAGATGGTGGTGAGGACCTGACCAGCGCTCTTCCTCCAGGGCAGGTTGTGGGGGGGGCACCACGACGTGATGGCAGAGAAGAGTAGCTGGAGGTCGTCTTTCTGGGCCAGTTCCTCCGCAGGAGAGACAAAGCTACACAGCTTCACCAGGATCTAGTAACAACACAGTAATAAAAAGAGTTTTAACATATTAAAAACACTTTACTATACCCGTTACCCCACATAGCTTCACCAGGATACCCCTTACCCCACATAGCTTCACCAGGATACCCGTTACCCCACATAGCTTCACCAGGATACCCCTTACCCCACATAGCTTCACCAGGATACCCCTTACCCCACATAGCTTCACCAGGATACCCCTTACCACACATAGCTTCACCAGGATACCCCTTACCCCACATAGCTTCACCAGGATACCCCTTACCCCACATAGCTTCACCAGGATACCCCTTACCCCACACAGCTTCACCAGGATACCCCTTACCCCACACAGCTTCACCAGGATACCCCTTACCCCACATAGCTTCACCAGGATACCCCTTACCCCACATAGCTTCACCAGGATACCCCTTACCCCACATAGCTTCACCAGGATACCCCTTACCCCCTTACCCCACACAGCTTCACCAGGATACCTCTTACCCCCTTACCCCACATAGCTTCACCAGGATACCCGTTACCCCACATAGCTTCACCAGGATACCTCTTATCCTCTTACCCCACATAGCTTCACCAGGATACCCGTTACCCCACATAGCTTCACCAGGATACCTCTTATCCCCTTACCCCACATAGCTTCACCAGGATACCCCTTACCCCACACAGCTTCACCAGGATACCCCTTACCCCACACAGCTTCACCAGGATACCCCTTACCCCCTTACCCCACATAGCTTCACCAGGATACCTCATCCTCTTACCCCACATAGCTTCACCAGGATACCTCTTATCCTCTTACCCCACATAGCTTCACCAGGATACCCGTTACCCCACATAGCTTCACCAGGATACCTCTTATCCCCTTACCCCACATAGCTTCACCAGGATACCCCTTACCCCACATAACTTAGCCAGGATATGGGGGAACTGAGCTAGAGAAGGGGGGCTAGAAGCCAGGATGGAAGGGCTAGGGAGGAGGGGCTAAGGAGTACTGTTTAGGGAATAGGGGTTGACTACAGACCTGTGCGAAGACCTTCTGCAGCAGGGCCCGACGGTCAGCCTGGGGCAGCTCTGAGGTCTGTGTGGCTCCAGGGGCCTCGGCCATGTGAGGAAGGTCAAAGAACAGATACAGACACTTCACCAGGGTGGAGGGCACCGACATGGTCGTCATGCAGTCCACCGTTTTCTACAGGGAGGAGAAGGACACACACACACACACACATACGTTACAGAAAGCCCCAGCAAAATCAGCCTTGTAATTACCAGTTATGTACTCAGACACAGTGACTCACTCTTACCTGTGGGAAGCAAGCAAGAAGCAAGCAAGTGTGCTTGTGTGTGTGTGTTCATTCTGTGTGTGTGTGTGTTCATTCTGTGTGTGTGTGCACTGTGTGTGTGTGTGTGTGTGTGTGTGTGTGTGTGTGTGTGTGTGTGCACCATGTGTGTGTTCATTCCGTGTGTGTGTGTGTGTGTGTGTGTGTGTGTGTGTGTGTGTGTGTGTGTGTGTGTGTGTGTGTGTGTGTGTGTGTGTGTGTGTGTGTGTGTCTGTGTGTGTGTGTGTGTGTCTGTGTGTGTGTGTGTGTGTGTGTGTGTGTGTGTGTGTGTGCCTGTGTGTGTGTGTGTGTCTGTGTGTGTGTGTGTGTGTCTGTATGTGTGTGTCTGTATGTGTGTCAAAATCATGGCTGTTTATTGACGCAGAGGGAAAAACACAGAAACAGAAACAGTTCTTATTAATGTAAATGATTCACGCATTTCACACACACACACACACACACACACACACACACACACACACACACACACACACACACACACACACACACACACACACACACACACACACACAGGTGTATATATGCAAGGCTGCAGTGTTGTGCTGTGAGCTGAGCTCCCCTCCATTCATTACTGAGATGCCTGGGGGAGGAGAGGAGGGGGGAGGAGAGGAGAGGGGGGGAGAGGGGAGGGGAGGACTCATATCGCTGAATCTTTGAGAAGAGCAGTAACACAA
>NC_074692.1:45099878-45214878 GCF_029448725.1 Salvelinus fontinalis
TTTATTTACTTTTTTGCTCACCAGTATCTCTACTTGCACATCCTCATCTGCCCATCTATCACTCCAGTGTTAATTGCTAAATTGAAATTACTTCGCTACTGTGGCCTATTTAATGCCTTACCTCCTTACTTCCTTTGCACACACTGTATACAGATTTTTCTATTGTGTTATTGACTGTACGTTTGGTTTTTTCCATGTGTATATCTGTGTTGTTGTTTGTGTCACACTGTTTTGCTTTATCTTGGCCAGGTCGCAGTTGTAAATGAGAACTTGTTCTCAACTGGCCTACCTGGTTAAATAAAGTTGAAATTAAAAAGAAAAGGCAAAGTTTTACCATTTTGAACCATTTCATGTGTCTGCAGGTAGAATTTTATCCCTGATGTCCTTACACAACTCTCTGGTCTTGGCCATTGTGGAGAGGTAGGAGTCTGTTTGATTGAGTGTGTGGACAGGGGTCTTTTATACAGGTAACGAGTTCAAACAGGTGCAGTTAATACAGGTAATGAGTGGAGAACAGGAGGGCTTCTTAAAGAAAAACTAACAGGTCTGTGAGAGCCGGAATTCTTACTGGTTGGTAGGTGATCAAATACTTATGTCATGCAATAAAATGCAAATTAATTACTTAAAAATCATACAATGTGATATTCTGGATGTTTGTTTTAGATTCCGTCTCTCACAGTTGAAGTGTACCTATGATAAAAATGACAGACCTCTACACGCTTTGTAAGTAGGAAAACCTGCAAAATCGGCAGTGTATCAAATACTTCTTCTCCCCACTGTATATATTTTAGTTTACATACACTTAGGTTGGAGTCATTAAAACTCGTTTTTCAACCACTCCACAAATTTCTTGTTAACAAACTATAGTTTTGGCAAGTCGGTTAGGACATCTACTTTGTGCATGACACAAGTCATTTTTCCAACAATTGTTTACAGACAGATTATTTCACTTATAATTCACAGTATCACAATTCCAGTGGGTCAGAAGTTTACATACAATAAGTTGATTGTGCCTTTAAACAGCTTGGAAAATTCCAGAAAATTATGTCATGGCTTTAGAAGCTTCTGATAGGCTAATTGACATCATTTGAGTCAATTGGAGGTGTACCTGTGGATGTATTTCAAGGCCTACCTTCAAACTCAGTGCCTCTTTGCTTGACATCATGGGAAAATCAAAAGAAATCAGCCAAGACTTCAGAAAATAAATTGCAGACCTCCACAAGGGACCACGCAGCCGTCATACCTGTCAGGAAGGCGTTCTGTCTCCTAGAGATTAACGTAATTTGGTGTGAAAAGTGCAAATCAATAACAGAACAACAGCAAAGGACCTTGTGAAGATGCTGGAGGAAACAGGTACAAAAGTATCTATATCGACATAACCTGAAAGGCCGCTCAGCAAGGAAGAAGCCACTGCTCCAAAGCCACCATAAAAAAGCCAGACTACGGTTTGCAACTGCACTTGGGGACAAAGATCATACTTTTTGGAGAAAAGTCCTCTGGTCTGATGAAACAAAAATACAACTGTTTGGCCATAATGACCATCGTTATGTTTGGAGGAAAAAGGGGGACGCTTGCAAGCTGAAGAACACCATCCCAACCGTGAAGCACGGGGGTGGCAGCATCATGTTGTGGAGGTGCTTCGCTGCAGGAGGGACTGGTGCACTTCACAAAATTGATTGCATCATGAGGTAGGAAAATTATGTGGATATATTGAAGCAACATCTCAAGACATCAGTCAGGAAGTTAAAGCTTGGTCGCAAATGAGTCTTCCAAATGGACAATGACCCCCAAGCATACTTCCAAAGTTGTGGCAAAATGGCTTTAGGACAACAAAGTCAAGGTATTGGAGAGGCCATCACAAAGCCCTGACCTTAATCCTATAGAAAATGTGTGGGCAGAACTGAAAAAGCTTGTGCGAGCAAGGAGGCCTACAAACCTGACTCAGTTACACCAGCTCTGTCAGGAGGAATGGGACAACATTCACATAACTTATGGTGGGAAGCTTGTGGAAGGCTACCCGAAATGTTTGACCCAAGTTAAACAATTTAAAGGCAATGCTACCAAATACGAATTGAGTGTATGTAAACTTCTGCCCCACTGGGAATGTGATGAAAGAAATAAAAGCTGAAGTAAATCATTCTCACAACTACTATTCTGACATTTCACATTCTTAAAATAAGGTGGTGATCCTAACTGACCAAAGACAGGGAATTTTTACTAGGACTAAATGTCAGAAATTGTGAAAAACGGAGTTTGAATGTATTTTGCTAAGGTGTATGTAAACTTCCGACTTCAACTGTATATATATATATATTCAGTGTATATACACTGAACAAAAATATAAACGCAAATATAAACACACAAATTTGTTTACATCCCTGTTAGTGAGCATTTCTCCTTTGCCAAGATAATTCATCCACCTGACAGTTGTGGCATATAAAGAAGCTGACTAAACAGCATGATCATTACACAGGTGCACCAAGTGCTGGGGACAAAATGTGGACACTAAAAAGTGCAGTTTTGTCACAACACAATAGCACAGATGTCTCAAATTTTGAGGGAGCGTGCAATTGGCACGCTGACTGCAGGAATGTCCACCAGAGCAGTTTTCACAGAATGTAATGTTAATTTCTCTACCATAAGCCACCTCCAACATCGTTTTAAAGAATTTGGCAGAATGTCCAACCGGCCTCACAACCCAGACCAGGTGTACCCGCACCAGCCCAGAACCTCCACGGTCAGCAACCGTCGGAGGAAGACCATTCAGCGTGCTCGTCATCCTCACCAGGGTCTTCACCACAGTTCGGAGTCGTAACCAATTTAACTGGGCAAATGCTCACCTTCAAATGGCCACTGACACGCATGGAGAAGTGGGCTCCATGGTAAGAAATGTGACTGTTCCTGGTGCAAAAACAATGTCCTATCCCAGAGCTCGAGTAAATGACATTACTAAGCTGCTCCTGAATGTACTACACCAGGACATGTGGGTTCTAATGACATTACTAAGCTGCTCCTGAATGTACTACACCAGGACATGGACATTACTAAGCTGCTCCTGAATGTACTACACCAGGACATGTGGGTTCTAATGACATTACTAAGCTGCTCCTGAATGTACTACACCAGGACATGTGGGTTCTAATGACATTACTAAGCTGCTCCTGAATGTACTACACCAGGACATGTGGGTTCTAATGACATTACTAAGCTGCTCCTGAATGTACTACGCCAGGACATGTGGGTTTTAAGGACATTACTAAGCTGCTCCTGAATGTACTACACCAGGACATGTGGGTTCTAATGACATTACTAAGCTGCTCCTGAATGTACTACACCAGGACATGTGGCTTTTAAGGACATTACTAAGCTGCTCCTGAATGTACTACACCAGGACATGTGGGTTTTAATGACATTACTAAGCTGCTCCTGAATGTACTACACCAGGACATGTGGGTTCTAATGACATTACTAAGCTGCTCCTGAATGTACTACACCAGGACATGTGGGTTTTAAGGACATTACTAAGCTGCTCCTGAATGTACTACACCAGGACATGTGGGTTTTAATGACATTACTAAGCTGCTCCTGAATGTACTACACCAGGACATGTGGGTTCTAATGACATTACTAAGCTGCTCCTGAATGTACTATACCAGGACATGTGGGTTCTAATGACATTACTAAGCTGCTCCTGAATGTACTACACCAGGACATGTGGGTTCTAATGACATTACTAAGCTGCTCCTGAATGTACTACACCAGGACATGTGGGTTCTAATGACATTGCTA
Organism: Salvelinus fontinalis; assembly: GCF_029448725.1. Lineage (NCBI taxonomy): Eukaryota > Metazoa > Chordata > Actinopteri > Salmoniformes > Salmonidae > Salvelinus > Salvelinus fontinalis. The sequence continues at coordinate 45,103,668 of NC_074692.1, forward strand.
AGCTGCTCCTGAATGTACTATACCAGGACATGTGGGTTCTAATGACATTGCTAAGCTGCTCCTGAATGTACTACACCAGGACATGTGGGTTTTAAGGACATTACTAAGCTGCTCCTGAATGTACTACGCCAGGACATGTGGGTTTTAAGGACATTACTAAGCTGCTCCTGAATGTACTACACCAGGACATGTGGGTTTTAAGGACATTACTAAGCTGCTCCTGAATGTACTACACCAGGACATGTGGGTTTTAATGACATTACTAAGCTGCTCCTGAATGTACTATACCAGGACATGTGGGTTCTAATGACATTACTAAGCTGCTCCTGAATGTACTACACCAGGACATGTGGGTTCTAATGACATTACTAAGCTGCTCCTGAATGTACTACACCAGGACATGTGGGTTTTAATGACATTACTAAGCTGCTCCTGAATGTACTACACCAGGACATGTGGGTTCTAATGACATTACGAAGCTGCTCCTGAATGTACTACACCAGGACATGTGGGTTTTAATGACATTACTAAGCTGCTCCTGAATGTACTACACCAGGACATGTGGGTTCTAATGACATTACTAAGCTGCTCCTGAATGTACTACACCAGAACATGTGGGTTCTAATGACATTACTAAGCTGCTCCTGAATTTACTACACCAGGACATGGAAATCCATTCTATCATAGTCCAGTTGGGTTCTAATGACATAATGAAGGGCAGCTCTGAACAGTTGAAACTGGATTTCAAAGAGCTGATTGACTCTCTGCTAGATAGACACTAATAAAATACCCATCATATCTGGCCCTGTGTCCTTCTCTGATCATATCTGATCATGTGACCTTCTCTGAATCGTGGCATTGAACACTTCAGCCAGATTATTTCTCTTCACAACTGGCTATGTGATTATTACTGCAGCTCAATGGGTGTAACTTTTGTTGACTGTTTCGATACCTTTTGCAAACAGGTTTCATAAGGAGGATGGGAACCACCCAAATCCTATGGGATCCTGGATCCTTTTCACAGCACTATAAGGCTGCGTTTGAGACAATGACTTATCAATGACTCAAGCCCAGCTCAGTTGAGCCCTACTATTGTGTCGCTGAGTTGTCATAATGCTTTAGCATATGTACATTATCCCAGGGGCGTTGGAAGACACAATGTAAGTCACCTAATGTATGTCCCTCTAACTGCCCTGAATACCTCTGCTGATCCTACAGCTATTGTATGCAGCAATCATGTGCATACTGAACCAGTTTTATGATGTTAGCACTGATGCTGTGTGCCCTAGTAGGTAGGCCACTAACATAAATAATTTGAGAACATGTACTTCTGCTAAGCTTCCCAGTAAAAGCAATGAAAACAAGCAAGCATCACAGAAAAGTGCTAAAAAATTGCCCACGTTTACATATGTAGCTTAAGAAACAAGGTTCATGAAATTAATAACTTGCTAGTAACAGATGACATTCATAATCTAACTCTCTGAAACCCACATAGACAATATATTTGATTATATCATGGTAGCAACAAGGTTATAACATTTACAGACAATACAGAAATGCCAGTGGTGGAGGTGTTGCTGTTAATATTCAGAACCACATTACTGTAAAACTTAGAGAGGATCTCATGTTAAATACTGTTGAAGTAATATGGCTACAGGTTCATCTGCCTCACCTAAAGCCCATTCTGGTGGGAAGACCACCAAGTGTTAACAGTCAGTATCTCGATAACATGTGTGAAATGCATGTGATATCAACAGAGAAGTATATTTTCTGGGTGATTTAAATATTGACTGGCTTTCATCAGGCTGCCCACTCAAGAAAACGCTTCAGACTGTAACTAGCGCCTGCAACCTGGTTCAGATTATCAATCAACCTACCAGGGTCGTTACAAACAGCACAGGAATGAAATCATCAACATGTATTGATCACATCTTTACTAACGCTGCAAATCCATAGGATGTAGTGATCACAATATAGGAGCCATATCTAGGAAAACTAAAATTCAAAAGGCTGGGCCTAATATAGTATATAAGAGGTCATACAATACGTTTTGTAGTGATTCCTATGTTGTTGCTGTAAAGAATATGTGTTGGTCTGTGGTGTGTAATGAGGAACAAACAGACGCTACACTTGACACATTTATGAAATTGCTTATTCCAGTTACTAATAAGCACGCACCCATTAAGAAAATGACTAAAAACTGTTAAATCCCCATGAATTGATGAGGAATTTAAAAATGGCATGGTTGAGAGGGATGAGGCAAAAGAAATGGCAAATAAGTCTGGCTGCACAACCGATTGGAAAACGTATTGTAAATTGAGAAATCATGTGACTAAACTGATTTTTATTTTTTTAAAGAGAAGAAACTACACTATGAAACAAAGATAAATGGCATAAAGAATGATAGTAAAAAGCTTTGGAGCACCTTAAAATACATTTTGGTAAAAAAAGCAAACTCAGCTCCATCATTCATTGAACTAGATGGCTCGTTCATTACAAAACCAACTGATATTACCAACTACTTTAATGATTATTTAATTGGCCATACTCAAATCATTAGCCACTTTAATAACGCCACTATAATAATGTTAACACATCTTACATTACTCATCTCAGATGTATATACTGTATTCTATACTATCTACTGTATCTCGCCTATGCCGCTCGGTCATCACTCATCCATATATTTAAATGTACATATTCTTATTCCATCCCTTTAGATTTGTGTGTATTAGGTAGTTGTTGGGGGAAAATTTTAGATTACTTGTTAGATATGACTGCACTGTCGGAACTAGAAGCACAAGCATTTCGCTACAATCGCATTAACATCTGCTAACCAATACAATTTGATTTGATTAGCAAACTGAGGCATGACATGACAGCAACAAACGCTGACACTACACATCCAAGTATATCTGACCAAATTAGGAAAGTGTAAAGTGTAAAGTGAGAAAGTTACGTAAAGTTACGTAAAGTGAGTGTGGGAGAGGTGAAAAAAATATTGTTGTTTATCAACAATGACAAGCCACCGGGGTCTGACAATCTGGATAGAAAATTACTGAGGATAATAGTGTATGATATTGCCATTCCTATTTGCCACAAATTCAATTTAAGCCGACTAGAAAGTGTGTGCACTCAGGCCTGGAGGGAAGCTAAAGAGAAATCGACGAGCAAAAAATGGTGGGGGCTGTTTTGTTAGACTTCAGTGCGACTTTTGACATTATCAATCATAGTCTGCTGCTGGCAAAATGTATGTATGTGTTATGGCTTTACACCCCCTGCTATAATGTGTTATGGCTTTACACCCCCTGCTATATTGTGTTATGGCTTTACACCCCCTGCTATAATGTGTTATGGCTTTACACCCCCTGCTATAATGTGTTATGGCTTTACACCCCCTGCTATAATGTGTTATGGCTTTACACCCCCTGCTATATTGTGTTATGGCTTTACACCCCCTGCTATATTGTGGATAAAGAGTTACAGAACACAGGGGTGTTGTTTAATGGAAGCCTCTCCAATATAATCCAGTTAGAATTAGGAATTCCCCAGGGTTGCTGTCTAGGCCCCTTTACTTTTTTCAATCTTTACTAACGACATCCCATTGGCTTTTAGTAAAGCCAGTGTGTCGATGTATGTGGATGACTCAACACTATACACGTCAGCTACTACAGCGACTGAAATGACTGCAACACTCAACAAAGAGCTGCAGTTAGATTCAGAGTGGGTGGCAAGGAATAAGATAGTTGTTTAAATATTTAGGACTAAAAGCATCGTATTTGGAACAAAACACTCACTAAACCCTAAACCTCAACTAAATATGTGGAAATTGAGCAAGTTGAGGTGACTAAACTGCTTGGAGTAACGCTGGATTGTAAACTGTCATGGTCAAAATATATTGATACAACAGTAGCTAAGATGGGGAGAAGTCTGTCCATAATAAAGCGCTGCTCTGCCTTCTTAACAGCACCATCAACAAGGCAGGTCCTACAGGCCCTAGTTTTGTCACACCTGGACTACTGTTCAGTCATTTGGTCAGGTGTCACAAAAAGGGACTTAGGAAAATTGCAATTGTCTCAGAACAGAGCAGCACAGATGGCCCTTGGATGTACACAGAAAGCTAACATTAATAATTTGCATGTCAATCTCTCCTGACTCAAAATGGAGGAGAGATTTACTTCAGCACTACTTGTATTTATGAGAGGAATTGAGATGTTGAATGCACCGAGCTGTCTGTCTAAACTACTGACACACAGCTCAGACACACATGCATACCCCACAAGACATACCACCAGAGGTCTCTTCACAGTCCCCAAGTCCAGAACAGACAATGGGAGGTGCACAGTACTACATAGAGCCATGACTACATGGAACTCTATTCCACATCAAGTAACTGATACAGCAGTAGAATCAGATTTTAAAAAACATTTTAAAAACATACAACTTAGGTCACAACGCAACACAACTTAGTTCAGTTAGGATCACCACTTCATTTTAAGAATGTGAAATGTCAGAAAAATAGTAGCGAGAACGATTTATTTCAGCTTTTATTTCTTTCATCACATTCCCAGTGGGTCAGAAGTTTACATACACTCAATTAGTATTTGGTACCATTGCCTTTAAATTGCTTAACTTGGGTCAAACGTTTTGGGTAGCCTTCCACAAGCTTCCCACCATAAGTTGGGTGAATGTTGGCCCATTCCTCCTGACAGAGCTGGTGTAACTGAGTCAGGTTTGTAGGCCTCCTTGCTCGCACACGCCTTTTCAGTTATTTTTTCAGTTCTGCCCACAAATTTCTATAGGATTGAGGTCAGGGCTTTGTGATGGCCACTCCAATACCTTGACTTTGTTGTCCTTAAGCCATTTTGCTACAACTTTGGAATGCGTGGGGTCATTGTCCATTTGGAAGACCCATTTGCGACCAAGCTTTAACTTCCTGACTGATGTCTGGAGATGATGCTTCAATATATCCACATCATTTTCCTACCTCATGATCCCATCTATTTTGTGAAGTGCACCAGTCCCTCCTGCATCAAAGCACCCTCACAACATGATGCTGCCGCCCCCGTACTTCATGGTTGGGATGGTGTTCTTCGGCTTGCAAGCGTTCCCCTTTTTCCTCCAAACATAACAATGGTCATTATGGCCAAACAGTTGTATTTTTGTTTCATCAAACCAGAGGACATTTCTCCAAAAAGTACGATCTTTGTGTGCAGTTGCAAACCGTAGTCTGGCTTTTTTATGGTGGTTTTGGAGCAGTGGCTTCTTCCTTGCGGCCTTTCAGCTTATGTCGATATAGGACTCGTTTTTACTGTGGATATAGATACTTTTGTACCCGTTTCCTCCAGCATCTTAACCTGTTGGGGATGGGGGCGCTGTTTAGACTATTTATGCTAATGTGGCTAATTTTTTAAACGGCTTCCCACAAAATCCTTGATCGTACAATATGCATATTATTATTATTATTGGATAGAAAACAGTCTATAGTTTCTATAGGAGTTGAAATTTTGTCTCTAAGTGGAACAGAGCCCATTCTACAGCAATTTCCCTGACATGGAGTCAGATTTGAGAAACGTTGGCCACTTTTCTGAAGTCATTTAAACGGGCACTGTCGTTGCTATGACTATACGGACACTTCTTACGTCTTCCCCTGGATGCCTTTACGTGATGACGATTCCAACGGGCTCGATTGCTCGTTCACAGGCCCTACAAATGAAAAAAACCTTTAGCTAGCAAGTCTTTTCTTGCTGCGTAACGCGCGTGGAAGACACCGACCCTCTCCTGTTCCAAGCGTTAGTTTAGCCTGTTATATTTCTCCGGTCATCTTTTCACTCGTTATAGGAGTTACAAACATCACAAAGTAGTTAATTTAAAGCGTTTTATAGCAATTTATATCCGTTTAGTGCGATTTTGGGACATTTATTTTTGCAACGATGTGAAAAGTTGGTCACGCTTTTCAGTTCATCCCGAACGTAGTTGACATTTCCACATGGCAAGAGGACAGCTTTCCACCAAAAGACGATTTCTCCCAAGAAAGGATCCTTTGCCCAAGATACTGATGGAAGAACAGCTCAAGGTAGGACATTTTTATTATGATAAATCGTGTTTCTGTCGAAACATTTTAGTGGCTTAGGACGCCATGTTTTTTGACGTAGCTTCGCTTGGCGCAAACTGTATTGAAAAGTAAGGATAAATTAAAAAATGTAATAACGCAATTGTATTAAGAATTAAATTGTCTATCAATCCCTGTCCACCCTATATTTTTTAGTCACGTTTATGAGTATTTATGTATAAGAGTAGATCACTGTCTAAGTGGCGCAAGGACGTTTTCTTTACCAGCTTGTCTACATTTCACATTGTCTAACCATGATTTTGGTGGCTAAATATAAACATTTTCGATCAAACTGTATATGCATGTTGTAATGTGATGTTACAGGAGTGTCATCGGAAGAATTCTGAGAAGGTTAGTGAAAAAATTAATATCTTTTGGCGATGTTGACTTTTATCGCTCACTTTGGCTAGAATCAATGCTGGGCTGCTAATTGCTATGTGCTAAGCTAATATAACGATTTATTGTGTTTTCGCTGTAAGACACTTAGAAAATCTGAAATATTGTCTGTATTCACAGGATCTGTGTCTTTCGATTCGTGTATGCTGTGTATTTTTACGAAATGTTTGATGATTAGTAGTTAGGTAAACACGTTGCTCATTGTAATTATTCTAGTCCATTTGTGATGGTGGGTGCAATTGTAAACTATGCCATCTACCTGAAATATGCACTTTTTTCTAACAAAACCTATCCCATACCATAAATATGTTATCAGACTGTCATCTAATGAGTTTTTTTGTTGGTTAGAGGCTATAAATATCTTAGTTTAGCCGAATTGGTGATGGCTACTGGTGTTGGTGGACAAATAAAAGATGGTGGAATATGCTAATGTGTTTTTAGGTAATAGATGTACATCTTTACATATTGTGTCTTCCCTGTAAAACATTTTAAAAATCGGAAATGTTGACTGGATTCATAAGATCTGTGTCTTTCATTAGCTGTATTGGACTTTAATGTGTGAAAGTTAAATATTTTAAAAAAATATTTTTTTTGAATTTCGCGGCACTGGTTTTTCAGTGGGGGGGGGGGGGGAGTGCCGCTAGCGGCACGCTGATCCTAGACAGGTTAACAAGGTCCTTTGCTGTTGTTCTGGGATTGATTTGCACTTTTCGCACCAAAGTACGTTCATCTGTAGGAGACAGAACGCATCTCCTTCTTGAGCGGTATGACGGCTGCGTGGTCCCATGGTGTTTATACTACTATACTATTGTTTGTACAGATGAACGTGGTACCTTCAGGCGTTTGGAAATTGCTCCCAAGGATGAACCTGACTTGTGGAGGTCAACAATTTTTTAGGCTGTTTTCTTTTGATTTTCCCATGATGTCAAGCAAAGTGGCACTGAGTTTGAAGGTAGGTCTTGAAATACATCAAATGATGTCAATTAGCCTATCAAAAGCTTCTAAATCCATTACATGATTTTCTGGAATTTTCCAAGCTGTTTGTCCGGCTGCGACGGAGCCTGGACTCGAACCAGGATCTCTAGTGGCACAGCTAACACTGAGATGCAGTGTCTTAGACCACTGAGGCAGAGCCTGGACTCGAACCAGGATCTCTAGTGGCACAGCTAGCACTGAGATGCAGTGTCTTAGACCACTGAGGCAGAGCCTGGACACGAACCAGGATCTCTAGTGGCACAGCTAACACTGAGATGCAGTGTCTTAGACCACTGAGGCAGAGCCTGGACTCGAACCAGGATCTCTAGTGGCACAGCTAGCACTGAGATGCAGTGTCTTAGACCACTGAGGCAGAGCCTGGACACAAACCAGGATCTCTAGTGGCACAGCTAACACTGAGATGCAGTGTCTTAGACCACTGCGCCACTCGAGAGGCCCTAGAACTGTTTTTAATTGGTTAATGTTGCATAGGCCAATGTTTTTTATGTAATCTTTAAAAAACATCTGAGCGGTAGTTCTCTGCTTGCATTTTGACTCAGGAAAGGTTGGTGACTTCTGCTTTAACAGAACTTTCCAGAAAAGGTTGGTGACCTCTGCTTTAACAGAACTTTCCAGAAAAGGTTGGTGACCTCTGCTTTAACAGAACTTTTTATAAAAGGTTGGTGACCTCTGCTTCAACAGAACTTTTTATAAAAGGTTGGTGACTTCTGCTTTAATAGAACTTTCCAGAAAAGGTTGGTGACTTCTGCTTTAACAGAACTTTTCAGAAAAGGTTGGTGACCTCTGCTTTAACAGAACTTTTCAGAAAAGGTTGGTGACCTCTGCTTTAACAGAACTTTCCAGAAAAGTTATAACATTTCATTTCAATGTTGGTAATGTTCTAGAAACCTTCTCCAAATAGTTCAAAGAACATTAAGAAACAAAATGTTCATCTGTGGGAATTTCAGGACTTCAGCGTAACGTTTTCTACAGGTTTCCTCATGGTTATATTTAAAGTCATGTTCTCAAATGGTTCCGAAGACGTTAAGAAAACGTTCCATTAAAAAAAACAATAAAAACACAAGAAAACATTCTAAGAACGTTCTCTGAACGTGACTAAAAGTTCTTTAAAAATATACATTCCATTCTCAGCATCAACAAACCTCTATCCTCCATCTTGTTAAGTGTGTTCAGGTGGGTTGGCCACGCCCACTAATTGGTCACACCTGATCTTAATGAGTACTTGTTTTCCTTTGAAATGGGGTCTGATTAAATAGACTAAAATGAACAGCTTTGAATACATAAAAAAAAAAACATGTCATGCAAGCTCCATCATGGTGGCACAGTGGACGAATTCCACGGAAAGACAACAGGAGATATGTTCCAATCTCACAGATGCCGTGTGACAAATAAATAAATATGTTTGCATGATTAATGCCTAAGGAAAATCATTTCCAAGTGTCCTATGTGGTTGTTTAATACAGTTAACGAAAAATAAGAACACAGTGTTATTAAAAGTCAGTGAAAGTTAAGGAAGTTAAAAAAAAATTAAAGCTCCAAAATAACGAGTGATGTGCAGTTCTCTTTTTATTGATTCATGAGTCATGATTTGTTTTTCTGAGTGACTCGTTCATTTTTAGTTGTTCGTTTGACTTGCTAGTGCTGGCAGCAATGAGTCCTACAGCAGAATCAATACACGCTCCTCCAGCTCAGCGGCTCCAGAGACGTGCTCCGACTACCAACTGTCTGTCATATTACGCGCAGGGAAGTAGATCATGAGCATAGACAAGAAAAATACATGTTTAGAACCAATAATTGATCGCATGGTGCAAGAATGACTGCTATTAATTGTTTATTGAATGTTACGATGGACACAGCTTTGTAGAGCCAAAACATAACACAACACAGCTTCTGCTCAACAAACTCAAACTCGAGAACAAATTGTTTTGGGTCTGCAGTTTACAAATGACTGTGCTTTATCACCTTGCCTGGCTACCCAGACTACTTCCTCCGGCCAAACGCTACGCTTTGGACGTTTTTTCTCTCTCCGTAATGGAAAGTATGTAGCGAACGACAGAGAAGAGGAAGAGTCGTCAGGCTACTTTACCGCCCTCATGGCAGACAAGCATTACGCCAAGAGTCGTTCACAATCTAGTTCGGTTGTGGCCACAACTAGACCTCGTTTCAAATGTATTAAGACGTATATGCCTTCAAATCGACAAAAAGTACATTGTTTAAAGACATGTTTACAAGTCTCACAGTCACAAATGATAGCTCCAATAACCCTTCTATGGTGAACGACATGTGAACTAAAAGGCTCGTAGAATCATGACTCTTTCGAGTTTTCAGTTCATCGTTTGCCGGTAGGGGTTCCTGCTCTGGGTATTACTAACTCAAATGAGTCGAAAGATTCGTTTTTTTGACTTAATAACCTCTTAGGGAACCCTCAACGACTCGAAAAGATCCAAATCAGCCTAACTTCCAATCACTACAAATAACCTATTATCTGCGTAAAACGTTGTCAGAACCTCCGTGCATTGTAATTTTTGTTTGTTTGTTTTATCGGTCAGGAAACGTATGGATTCGTTCCCACAACCAATGTGAAACCAAAAACATACGTTCCCACAACCAATGTGAAACCAAAAACATACTTTCCCACAACCAATGTGAAACCAAAAACATACGTTCCCACAACCAATGTGAAACCAAAAACATACGTTCCCACAACCAATGTGAAACCAAAAACATACGTTCCCACAACCAATGTGAAACCAAAAACATACGTTCCCACAACCAATGTGAAACCAAAAACATACGTTCCCACAACTTCAAAGGAACCCAATGTGTTAGCTGGGTTACTGTGTCTGGAACAGGTTCTCCTCCGACCTCTCCAATAAGAGGCAATACATCACTATTGGAGAGTCCAGATCGGAGGACACTGCAGTCCCACAGGGGTCAGTGCTGGGGCCAACACTGTTTTTAAACCGACATGCTCCCTTCTCAGACAAATCCTCAGACACTCGAACGTCAACTTCCATCGCCACACCTCACAATACCCAGGTTTACATTAAGACCAAAGCAGACACCATCTCTGCCCTAGCAAAACTCAGCAGCTGCCTAGAGTAACATCAGGCCATGGATGAAAGAGAACTTCCCTCCAGTTGAACAGTAGTAAGACTGAGGAGTTGCTTATTGGGACACCCAAGCAGGTCACCAGTGCAGGAAACATCTGTCATCTCCAACCTAGGAGACAAGTTTGATCCTTCTCTGTTCACATAAAACAAATACACTATATATACACAAATGTATGTGGACACCCCTTCAAATAAGTGGATTCAGCCACACCCCTTGTTGACAGGTGTATAAAATTGATCACAAAGCCATGCAATCTCCATAGACAAACATTGGCAGTAGAATGGTCTTACTGAAGAGTTCTGTGATGTTCAACGTGACACCGTTATAGGATGCCACCTTTCCAACAAGTCAGTTCTGCCCTTCTAGAGCTGACAGGTCAACTGTAAGTGCTGTTTTCGTGAAGTGGAAACGTCTAGGAGAAACAACGGCTCAGCCGTGAAGTGGTAGGCCACACAAGCTCACAGAACACGGCCACGTGTAAAAATTATCTGTCCTCGGTTGCAACACTCACTACTGTATTCCAAACTGCCTCTGGAAGCAGCGTCATCACAAGAACTGGTCATCAAAAGCTTAATGAAATGGGTTTCCATGGCCGAGCAGCCGCACACAAGCCTAAGATCACCATGCGCAATGCAAAGCATCGGCTGGAGTGGTGTAAAGCCCACCACCATTGGACTCTGGAGCAGTGGAAACGCGTTCTCTGGAGTGATGAATCACGCTTCACCATCTGGCAGTCAGATAGACGAGTCTGGGTTTGGCGGATGCCAAGAGAATGCTACCTGCCTCAATGCATAGTCCCAACTGTAAAGTTTGGTGGAGGAGGAATAATGGTCTGGGGCTGTTTTTCATGGTTCAGGCCCCTTAGTTCCAGTGAAGGGGAATCTTAACACTACAGCATACAGTGACATTCTAGACGATTCTGTGCTTCCAACTTTGTGGTAACAGTTTGGGGAAGGCCCTTTCCTGTTTCAGCGTGACAATGCCCCTGTGAACAAAGAGAGGTCCATACAGAAATGGTTTGTCAAGATCAGTGTGGAGGAACTTGACTGTCCTGTATAGAGCCCTGACCTCAACCCCATCAAACACCTTTGCGATGAATTGGAAAGCCGAATGTGAGCCAGGCCTAATTGTCCAACAACATCAGTGCCCGACCTGTCTAATGCTCTCGTGGCTGAATGGAAGCAAGTCCCTGCAGCAATGTTCCAACATCTAGTGGAAAGCCTTCCCAGAAGAGTAGAGGCTGTTATAGCAGCAAAGGGGGGGGACCAACTCTATATTAATACCCATTGATTTTGTAATGAGATGGTGTCCACATACTTTTGGTCATGTAGTGTATCTTGGTCATACCGTCCCTCTCCCAGCCAGATGCAGAGAAACTTATCCATGCCTTCCATCTTCTCTCGGATCGAAAACACGCTGCATGGGCGCCTCCCAGACTAATCACTACAGAGGCTCCAACTAATCCAGAACAGTGCTGCCAGGGTCCTGACCAGTACCAAGAAGTCCGACCACATCACCCCGATCCTGCCCAAACTGGCTAGCGGTCAACTACAGGATTGACTTCAAAAAAAATCCAACTGTTTTGTATTTAAAGCCTTGAATGGATTGAGGCCCACCTACATCAGCGATCTCATCTCGACCAGCGAGACACCTCGCACTCTCCCCGCTACAGCCACGTCTCCGAACTATGTGGGGGCCGAGCCTTCTGCTCCCTCGCCCCTCCCCTATGGAAATCTCTCCCTGACCATCTGTGAGGCAATCTATCACAATCTATCACTTGACAAATTGGCCTTAAAATCCACTTCTACAGACTGTCTTTCTTCTTCTAGTCTTAATGGATTTAGCACCTAGCCCACTATTGCTATTTTACCTGCCTTGATTCAAAATGGATGCCGATTTTTTATTTTTTTATACACAGATTTTATGTATTAACTCTATGATGAAAAGCGCTATACAAATTAAATGTATTATTATTTGCAATACACATTTGCATTGCACACTGGGTGATAATAAGGTTGGTTGGTCTCCAGATTGTTCTAGTGTTCCTGTACCATACCAGGGTATATGATATTAGGAACGCAATTTCTTTCCAAATGTAATTATTAACTTTTTTAAATTTAAATTAGGCACAAAACAATTTAGACAGCAGCGATCTTGATCCAGGAAGGGATGGATGGTCTCTGCTGTAACCAAGAAACTTGATATTGCAAGATAGCAACCTAGCTAGCAAGCTAGCAACCTAGCTAGCAACCTAGCTAGCAACCTAGCTAGCAAGCTAGCAAAACCAAATGCATAGCTGGAGCCCTGAACCCCCCCCCCCTCCCCCATATTGAAAATCATACTGTCGGTATACCGCCCAAGCCTAGGTGATACACACAGACACACGCTCAGTACAGTACCACCCACCTGTCCGGTACCACCCACCTGTCCGGTACCACCCACCTGTCCCGTACCACCCACCTGTCCCGTACCACCCACCTGTCCGGTACCACCCACCTGTCCGGTACCACCCACCTGTCCCGTACCACCCACCTGTCCCGTACCACCCACCTGTCCCGTACCACCCACCTGTCCCGTACCACCCACCTGTCCCGTACCACCTACCTGTCCCGTACCACCCACCTGTCCCGTACGACCCACCTGTCCCGTACCACCCACCTGTCCCGTACCACCCACCTGTCCGGTACCACCCACCTGTCCCGTACCACCCACCTGTCCCGTACCACCCACCTGTCCGGTACCACCCACCTGTCCGGTACCAACCACCTGTCCCGTACCACCCACCTGTCCGGTACCACCCACCTGTCCCGTACCACCCACCTGTCCAGAGGATGCTAGCAGGTTGATGGTGGTCAGTAGCATCCAGCCACGTGACGCCTCTTCACTCTGGTTCACCTCCAGGAACTGGACTATGGCTCTACTGGCTGCCTCTGTGGAGAGAACACACACACACACACACACCACACACCACACACACACACACACACACACACCACACACCACACACCACACACACACAGCATAGAATCAGTATCATAACAGACTGTGTGTTATATTACAATAGAAACTGGACTATGGCTCCACTGGCTGCCTCTGTGGAGAGAACGCAAAAACACAGCATAGTATCAGTATCATAACAGACTGTGTTATATTACAGTATCATAACAGACTGTGTGTTATATTATCAAATCAAATGTATTTATATAGCCCTTCTTACATCAGCTGATATCTCAAAGTACTGTACAGAAACCCAGCCTAAACCCCCAAACAGCAAGCAATGCAGGTGTAGAAGGACGGTGGCTAGGGAAAAACTCCCTAGAAAGGCCAAAATCTAGGAAGAAACCAAGAGAGGAACCAGGCTATGAGGGGTGGCCAGTCCTCTTCTGGCTGTGCCGGGTGGAGATTATAACAGAACAACCGCATGGTCAAATAATAATAATCACAGTGGTTATCGAGGGTGCAGCAAGTCAGCACCTCAGGAGTAAATGTCAGTTGGCTTTTCATAGCCGATCATTGAGAGTATCTCTACCGCTCCTGCTGTCTCTAGAGAGTTGAAAACAGCAGGTCTGGGACAGGTAGCACGTCCGGTGGACAGGTCAGGGTTCCACAGCCGCAGGCAGAACAGTATCATTATAGACTGTGTTATATTACAGTATCATTATAGACTATGTTATATTACAATAGGAACTAGACTATGTGTTATATTACAGTATCATTACAGACTATGTTATATTACAGTATCATAACAGACTGTGTTATATTACAGTATTATTATAGACTGTGTTATATTACAGTATCATTACAGACTGTGTTATATTACAATAGGAACTAGACTGTGTGTATATTACAGTATCATTACAGACTATGTGTATATTACAGTATCATTATAGACTGTGTTATATTACAATATAAACTGGACTATGGCTCTACTGGCTGTGTATCTAGCTGTTTTAGTTCTCCTTTTAGAGCTGCCGTGCCGTTGGTCGGTAGTCAAAGGAAGACTGATAACACACACTGACCTGGAGAGAGAACTGACGACAGCAGAGGAAACACTAGCAGGAGGTTTTGAAAGCTTTTGGTTGGGGCCAACTTTTCATACAGAGAATCATGACTGAACAGCTCCCCATTCTGTCTTCATACAGGGGAATCATGAACAGCTCCCCATTCTGTCTTCATACAGGGGAATCATGAACAGATCCCCATTCTGTCTTCATACAGGGGAATCATGAACAGATCCCCATTCTGTCTTCATACAGGGGAATCATGAACAGCTCCCCATTCTGTCTTCATACAGGGGAATCATGAACGAACAACTCCCCATTCTGTCTTCATACAGGGGAATCATGAACAACTCCCCATTCTGTCTTCATACAGGGGAATCATGAACGAACAACTCCCCATTCTGTCTTCATACAGGGGAATCATGAACAGCTCCCCATTCTGTCTTCATACAGGGGAATCATGAACAGCTCCCCATTCTGTCTTCATACAGGGGAATCATGAACGAACAACTCCCCATTCTGTCTTCATACAGGGGAATCATGAACAGCCCTCCATTCTGTCTTCATACAGGGGAATCATGAACGAACAACTCCCCATTCTGTCTTCATACAGGGGAATCATGAACGAACAGCTCCCCATTCTGTCTTCATACAGGGGAATCATGAACGAACAACTCCCCATTCTGTCTTCATACAGGGGAATCATGAACAGCTCCCCATTCTGTCTTCATACAGGGGAATCATGAACAACTCCCCATTCTGTCTTCATACAGGGGAATCATGAACAACTCCCCATTCTGTCTTCATACAGGGGAATCATGAACAGCTCCCCATTCTGTCTTCATACAGGGGAATCATGAACAGCTCCCCATTCTGTCTTCATACAGGGGAATCATGAACAGCTCCCCATTCTGTCTTCATACAGGGGAATCATGAACAACTCCCCATTCTGTCTTCATACAGGGGAATCATGAACAGCTCCCCATTCTGTCTTCATACAGGGGAATCATGAACAGCTCCCCATTCTGTCTTCATACAGGGGAATCATGAACAGATCCCCATTCTGTCTTCATACAGGGGAATCATGAACGAACAGCTCCCCATTCTGTCTTCATACAGGGGAATCATGAACGAACAGTTCCCCATTCTGTCTTCATACAGGGGAATCATGAACGAACAGTTCCCCATTCTGTCTTCATACAGGGGAATCATGAACGAACAGCTCCCCATTCTGTCTTCATACAGGGGAATCATGAACAGCTCCCCATTCTGTCTTCATACAGGGGAATCATGAACGAACAGCTCCCCATTCTGTCTTCATACAGGAGAATCATGAACGAACAGCTCCCCATTCTGTCTTCATACAGGAGAATCATGAACGAACAGCTCCCCATTCTGTCTTCATACAGGAGAATCATGAACGAACAGCTCCCCATTCTGTCTTCATACAGGGGAATCATGAACGAACAACTCCCCATTCTGTCTTCATACAGGGGAATCATGAACGAACAGCTCCCCATTCTGTTTTCATACAGAATCACTGACCCTAATCAAAATCCCTTTTCAGCCATTATTTCTGGAAGATAATAACATTGTAATAAATCGGTGGTGACTACGAATGTCCATCTTTCTCTTTCAACGCGATACGATACGTACAGTTATCTAGCTAGATACACGGTTTCCGATACAGGGACGAGATATGTTTTTTAGTTTAAAACGAATCCAGTGTGATTCGGTTTGATTAGAGGAATGAATCAATGCGATTCGTGTTCGACGTGTTAGACATTTGTTGTATTTAAACACATTCACTTTCCATTCTCAATTCAAATCTGTTGCTGATGGATATCACGAGCCGGGCCTGAATCGTTTCATCTCCAGTGGTGGCATTACAGCAGACGGTATATGAATTCCAAGGTGATGAAATGCGGTCCGTGATCAGTAACAAAGCCATGCGGGGAAGTCTTGTGGTGCAAAGGTCGGAGTGTGAAGCCTGGAGTCATGTAAAGATATCCTTGGCAGTCACAGTGTTCTCTCCAGGATGGAACAACACTACGTGGCTCAAAAGTATGTGGACACCTCTTTAAATTTGTGGATTCAGTTATTTCAGCCACACCCCTTGCTGACAGGTGTATAAAATTGAGCACACAGCCATGCAATCTCCATAGACAAACATTGGCAGTAGAATGGCATTACTGAAGTGCTCAGACTTTCAACATGGCACCGTCATAGGACAGTTAGTCAAATTTCTGCCCTGTTAGAGCTTCCCCCGGTCAACTGTCAGTGCTGTTATTGTGAAGTGGAAACGTCTCGGAGCAACAAAGGCTCAGCCGTGAAGTGGTAGACCACACAAGCTCACAGAACGGGACTAACGAGTGCTGACCTCAGTTGCAACACTCACTACCAAGTTCCAAACTGTCTCTTAAAGCAACATCAGCACAATAACTGTTAGACTGGAGCTTCATGAAAAGGGTTTCCATGGCCGTGCAGCCGCACACAAGCCTAAGATCACCAAGCGCAATGCAAAGCGTCGGCTGGAGTGGTGTAGAGCTTGCCGCGATTGGACTCTGGAGCAGTGGAAACGCGTTCTCTGGAGAGTGATGAATCACGCTTCACCATCTGGCTGTCCGACAGACGAATCTGGGTTTGGCGGATACCAGGAGAACGCTACCTGCCCCAATGCATAGTGCCAACTGTAAAGTTCGGTGGAGGAGGAATAATGGTCTGGGCCTGTTTTTCATGGTTCAGGCCCCTTAGTTCCAGTGCAGTGAAGGGAAATCTTAACACTACAGCATACAATGACATTTTTAGACAATTCTGTGCTTCCAACTTTGTGGCAACAGTTTGGGGAAAGCTCTTTCCTGTTTCAGCATGACAAAGCCCCCGTGCACAAAGCAAGGTCCATACAGAAATGGTTTGTCAAGATCAGTGTGGAAGAACTTGACTGGCCTGCACAGGGGCCCTGACCTCAACCCCATCGAACACCTGTGGGATGAATTCGAACGCTGGCTATGAGCCAGGCTTTATCGCCCAACATCAGTGCCCGACCTCACTAATGCTCTTGTGGCTGAATGGAAGCAAGTCCCTGCAGCAATGTTCAAACATCTAGTGGAAAGCCTTCCCAGAAGAGTGGAGGCTGTTATAGCAGCAAAGGGGGGGACCAACTCTATATTAATGCCCATGATTTTGGAATGAGATGTTCCCACGAACAGGTGTCCACATACTTTTGGTCATGTAGTATATCAAAGGATGGTCAAGCTGAGTGACAGCTTTACTCCATCCATCCCTCTGATCATAAGCCAGTCCTCTTTTCCCTCACTCCATCCCTCACTCCTTCTCTGTCAGTTAGGTCCACATTTCACCCAAAACAGGTGTATAAAGCATCTCAAACCAGACCAGGGGCCATGTGTATAAATCATCACGAGAGGCCACTTCATCCATCCAGCTTACGAGCTCCAACACTGAGCAGTGAGAATCAAGGTAATAAGTTAGTTGGTATTTTGGTAATGTTGCTCTAGAGCTGTTGCTTGGACACCTATCTGAGCTAGCACAAATAACAAGACAGCTCCACTGATACTGACGAGCTGTAGCATCAGATCAGAAGCTGTGAAGGGCTGTAACGTCAGATCAGAAGCTGTGAAGGGCTGTAACGTCAGATCAGAAGCTGTGAAGGGCTGTAGCGTTAGATCAGAAGCTGTGAAGGGCTGTAGCATCAGATAAGAAGCTGTGAAGGGCTGTAGCGTCAGATCAGAAGCTGTGAAGGGCTGTAGCGTTAGATAAGAAGCTGTGAAGGGCTGTAGCATCAGATAAGAAGCTGTGAAGGGCTGTAGCGTTAGATCAGAAGCTGTGAAGGGCTGTAGCGTTTGATCAGAAGCTGTGAAGGGCTGTAGCGTTAGATAAGAAGCTGTGAAGGGCTGTAGCGTCAGATAAGAAGCTGTGAAGGGCTGTAGTGTTAGATCAGAAGCTGTGAAGGGCTGTAGCGTCAGATCAGAAGCTGTGAAGGGCTGTAGCGTTAGATAAGAATCTGTGAAGGGCTGTAGCGTTAGATAAGAATCTGTGAAGGGCTGTAGCGTTAGATAAGAATCTGTGAAGGGCTGTAGCGTCAGATCAGAAGCTGTGAAGGGCTGTAGTGTTAGATCAGAAGCTGTGAAGGGCTGTAGAGTTAGATAAGAAGCTGTGAAGGGCTGTAGCGTCAGATCAGAAGCTGTGAAGGGCTGTAGCGTTAGATAAGAATCTGTGAAGGGCTGTAGCGTTAGATCAGAAGCTGTGAAGGGCTGTAGCGTTAGATAAGAATCTGTGAAGGGCTGTAGCGTCAGATCAGAAGCTGTGAAGGGCTGTAGCGTTAGATCAGAAGCTGTGATTAAGAACTGCTGTGCTCAGACAAACCTGACATGATCTAAATTGAGGAGACTTTAACCACCCACAGTATGTTTAATTAGTACGGGGTGGCAGCTTAGCAACAGCCCTGGCGATGTACTGTAGCAGGCAAAAAAAACGTTGCAGCGAAGTTGACTTAAGACTGACACATGAAATAGGCCAAAATATATATTTTAGGGGAACAGTGAGACACGTGTAGCCCCTCCCTTGGGAAAGAGTTCTTCTGACCTCAACGGGACCATCTGGTTAAATAAATCCACTGACCTGTGGACTTGTTGGAGGCCCTCCGTCTGATCTCAGTGACCATGAGCCGGGACACCTGGGTAGTGAACTGAAGGAGGTCCTGGAACTTCTCCGTCATGGTGCTGGGGGGAGCATTACCAAACACCTGCAAAAGGTCAAAGGTTAACAATCAAAAGGAAGTCCCTAAAAATTGTCATAAGACTCCATCCACCCTAGTCATAGACTGTTCTCTCTGCTACCGCACGGCAAGCGGTACCGGAGCGCCAAGTCTAGGTCCAAGAGGCTTCTAAACAGCTTCTACCCCCCAAGCCATAAGACTCCTGAACATCTAATCAAACGGCTACCCAGACTATTTGCATTGCCCCCCCCCTCTTCTACGCTGCTGCTACTCTGTTATTATCTATTCATAGTCACTTTAATAACTCTACCTACATGTACATATTACCTCAACTAACCGGTGCCCCCGCACATTGACTCTGTACCGGTACCCCCTGTATATAGCCTCCACATTGACTCTGTACCGGTACCCCCTGTATATAGCCTCCACATTGACTCTGTACCGGTACCCCCTGTATATAGCCTCCACATTGACTCTGTACCGGTACCCCCTGTATATAGCCTCCACATTGACTCTGTACCGGTACCCCCTGTATATAGCCTCCACATTGACTCTGTACCGGTACCCCCTGTATATAGCCTCCACATTGACTCTGTACCCGGTACCCCCTGTATATAGCCTCCACATTGACTCTGTACCGGTACACCCCTGTATATAACCTCCACATTGACTCTGTACCGGTACCCCCTGTATATAGCCTCCACATTGACTCTGTACTGGTAACCCCTGTATATAGCCTCCACATTGACTCTGTACCGGTACCCCCTGTATATAGCCTCCACATTGACTCTGTATCGGTACCCCCTGTATATAGCCCTGCTATTGTTATTTACTGCTGCTCTTTAATCATTTGTTGTTCTTATCTCTTACATTTTTGGGGGGTATTTTCTTCAACTGCATTGTTGGTTAAGGGCTTGTAAGTAAGCATTTCACTGTACTACACCTGTTGTATTCGGGACACATCTGACAAATACAATGTGATTTGATTTGAACAGTCACACATGGACACACACACACACACACACACCAAGGCCCACCTATATGTTTTACATCCTAGTCATTTAGCAGATACTCTTATCCAGAGAGACTTAAAGGTAGTGCATTCATCTTAGATAGCTAGGTGGGACAACCAAACATCACAGTCAGTAGCTAGGGGTTCAGTAGCTAGGGGTTTAGTAGCTAGGGGGTTCAGTAACTAGGAGGTTCAGTAACTAGGGGTTTAGTAGCTAGGGGTTTAGTAGCTAGGGGTTCAGTAGCTAGGGGGTTCAGTAGCTAGGGGTTTAGTAGCTAGGGGTTTAGTAGCTAGGGGTTTATTAGCTAGGGGGTTCAGTAGCTAGGGGTTTAGTAGCTAGGGGTTTAGTAGCTAGGGGGTTCAGTAGCTAGGGGTTCAGTTGCTAGGGGTTCAGTAGCTAGGGGTTCAGTAGCTAGGGGGTCAGTAGCTAGGGGGTTCAGTAGCTAGGGGGTTCAGTAGCTAGGGGGTTCAGTAGCTAGGGGTTCAGTAGCTAGGGGTTCAGTAGCTAGGGGTTTAGTAGCTAGGGGTTTAGTAGCTAGGGGTTTAGTAGCTAGGGGTTTAGTAGCTAGGGGGTTTAGTAGCTAGGGGGTTTAGTAGCTAGGGGGTTCAGTAGCTAGGGGTTTAGTAGCTAGGGGTTTAGTAGCTAGGGGGTTCAGTAGCTAGGGGTTCAGTAGCTAGGGGTTCAGTAGCTAGGGGGTCAGTAGCTAGGGGGTTCAGTAGCTAGGGGTTTAGTAGCTAGGGGGTTCAGTAACTGGGGGGGTTCAGTAACTAGGGGTTCAGTAGCTAGGGGTTTAGTAGCTAGGGGTTTAGTAGCTAGGGGGTTCAGTAGCTAGGGGGTTCAGTAGCTAGGGGTTTAGTAGCTAGGGGTTTAGTAGCTAGGGGGTTCAGTAGCTAGGGGGTTCAGTAGCTAGGGGTTTAGTAGCTAGGGGGTTCAGTAGCTAAGGGTTCAGTAGCTAGGGGGTCAGTAGCTAGGGGGTCAGTAGCTAGGGGTTTAGTAGCTAGGGGGTCTGGTAGCTAGGGGTTTGGTAGCTAGGGGTTTGGTAGCTAGGGGTTTAGTAGCTAGGGGTTTAGTAGCTAGGGGTTTAGTAGCTAGGGGTTTAGTAGCTAGGGGGTCAGTAGCTAGGGGGTCAGTAGCTAGGGGTTTAGTAGCTAGGGGTTTAGTAGCTAGGGGGTTCAGTACCTAGGGGTTTAGTAGCTAGGGGTTTAGTAGCTAGGGGTTCAGTAGCTAGGGGGTTCAGTAGCTAGAGGGTTCAGTAGCTAGGGGCTAAGGGTTCAGTAGCTAGGGGGTTCAGTAGCTAGGGGTTTAGTAGCTAGGGGGTCTTCTGTCCTAGTTTCAGGGGGAAGATGGCCAGGGACTCTGCTGTCCTAGCTTCAGGGGGAAAATGGCCAGGGACTCTGCTGTCCTAGTTTCAGGGGGAAGCTGGACAGGGACTCTGCTGTCCTAGCTTCAGGGGGAAAATGGCCACGGACTCTGCTGTCCTAGCTTCAGGGGGAAGCTGGTTCCACCATTGGGGTGCCAGAACAGAGAAGAGCTCTGATTGGGCTGAGCGGCAGCAGCCCTCCCGAGGCCAAGAAACCAGAGGTGGCAGATCGGAGTGCTCAGGTTGGGGTGTAGTGTTTGAGCATAGCCTGAAGGTGGGGAGGGGCAGTAGCTGCTCCGTAGGCAAGTCAGGTAGGACTTCATGTGTAACTCTGCTTTCTTTCCTCTAATTCACATCAGTAAATTTAACACATGAACTTAACCTTCGCAGAGATCTATTGAGTGAGATGCAAGCCAAGCCACCAAGCACTGAGTTTGACTCTCACCATGTTGAAAACTGGCAACATCATGCAGAGCTTGTCCTCCAATCAATCAATCAACCAACCAACCAATCATAACCCCTTCTCACCCTGTTGAAAACGGGCAGCATCATGTAGAGCTTTTCCTCCTGCTCCTTCTGGGTCATGTGACGTGGTGGGTGGCAGAGCTCTGAGAAGAGGCGTCTGAGGTGCATGAGGCCAAGTGCATTGTCTTGCGGGCTACACTCCTCCTGCCGCGGCCTACCCATGATCCTCTTCACCATGTTCATCTTGAGCGGCTTCGTCCGGCCAAAGCCAGCCCTGAGAGGATGAGAAGGGAGGAGGAAAATGACTTAATTTCTATTTCATTTCACTGTACCTTTCCAGGAAGTGCTTTGAACCATTTTGTGTAATCTATTGAATTAAAAATGGTATTGTTCACTTGTAGAACGGCATCAGTAGCAACAGATAATCTGGTCAGCAGTCTAAAATCAATGGTCACCTTAACCAACTCAAATATAGAGGGAGGATTGAGGAGTGAACAGAAACAGGAGTAAAGAGACACACTCGAAGGATGGATGAAAAGAGGGATAGAAAGTCTAGAGATAAAGAAAGAGAGAGAGAGAGAGAAGGGGCGGTGGATGACGGGGAAAGAGAAATCCTGGTGGAAAAATGGAAGGAGGGAAAATAGAGAAAGAGAGGCCGTAAGAGGGAGGAGGCCGTAAGAGGGGAGAGGCAGTAAGAGAGGAGAGGCAGTAAGAGGGGAGAGGCAGTATGAGGGGAGAGGCAGTAAGAGAGGAGAGGCAGTAAGAGAGGAGAGGCAGTATGAGGGGAAAGGCAGTATGAGGGGAAAGGCAGTAAGAGGAGAGAGGCAGTAAGAGAGGAGAGGCAGTAAGAGGGGAGAGGCAGTATGAGGGGAGAGGCAGTAAGAGAGGAGAGGCAGTAAGAGGGGAGAGGCAGAAAGAGAGGAGAGGCAGTAAGAGGGGAGAGGCAGTATGAGGGGAGAGGCAGTAAGAGAGGAGAGGCAGTAAGAGGGGAGAGGCAGTAAGAGAGGAGAGGCAGTAAGAGGGGAGAGGCAGTATGAGGGGAGAGGCAGTAAGAGGGGAGAGGCAGTAAGAGGGGAGAGGCAGTAAGAGGGGAGAGGCAGTAAGAGGGGAGAGGCCGTAAGAGGGGAGAGGAGGTGAGAGGGGAGAGGCAGTAAGAGGGGAGAGGCAGTAAGAGGGGAGAGGCCGTAAGAGGGGAGAGGGGAGAGGCAGTAAGAGGGCAGAGGCAGTAAGAGGGGAGAGGCAGTAAGAGGGGAGAGGCAGTAAGAGGGGAGAGGCAGTAAGAGGGGAGAGGCCGTAAGAGGGGAGAGGGGAGAGGCAGTAAGAGGGCAGAGGCAGTAAGAGGGGAGAGGCAGTAAGAGGAGAGAGGCAGTAAGAGGGGAGAGGCCGTAAGTAAGAGAGGAGAGGCAGTAAGTAAGAGAGGAGAGGCAGTAAGAGTGGAGAGGCAGTAAGAGAGGAGAGGCAGTAAGAGGGGAGAGGCAGTAAGAGGGGAGAGGCAGTAAGAGGGGAGAGGCAGTAAGAGGGGAGAGGCAGTGAGAGAGGAAGTAAGAGGGGAGAGGCAGTAAGAGGGGAGAGGCAGTAAGAGGGGAGAGGAGGTGAGAGGCAGTAAGAGGGGAGAGGCAGTAAGAGGGGAGAGGCAGTAAGAGAGGAGAGGCAGTAAGAGGGGAGAGGCAGTAAGAGAGGAGAGGCAGTAAGAGGGGAGAGGCAGTGAGAGAGGAAGTAAGAGGGGAGAGGCAGTAAGAGGGGAGAGGCAGTAAGAGGGGAGAGGCAGTAAGAGGGGAGAGGCAGTAAGAGAGGAGAGGCAGTAAGAGGGGAGAGGCAGTAAGAGGGGAGAGGCAGTAAGAGAGGAGAGGCAGTAAGAGGGGAGAGGCAGTGAGAGAGGAAGTAAGAGAGGAGAGGCAGTAAGAGGGGAGAGGCAGTAAGAGGGGAGAGGCAGTAAGAGGGGAGAGGAGGTGAGAGGCAGTAAGAGGGCAGAGGCAGTAAGAGAGGAAAGGCCGTAAGTAAGAGAGGAGAGGCAGTAAGAGGGGAGAGGAGGTGAGAGGCAGTAAGAGAGGAAAGGCCGTAAGTAAGAGAGGAGAGGCAGTAAGAGGGGAGAGGAGGTGAGAGGCAGTAAGAGAGGAAAGGCCGTAAGTAAGAGAGGAGAGGCAGTAAGAGGGGAGAGGAGGTGAGAGGGGAGAGGCAGTAAGAGGGGAGAGGAGGTGAGAGGCAGTAAGAGGGCAGAGGCAGTAAGAAGGGAGAGGCAGTAAGAGGGGAGAGGCAGTAAGAGGGGAGAGGCAGTAAGAGGGGAGAGGCAGTAAGAGAGGAGAGGCAGTAAGAGAGGAGAGGCAGTAAGAGGGGAGAGGCAGTAAGAGGGGAGAGGCAGTAAGAGGGGAGAGGCAGTAAGAGGGGAGAGGCAGTAAGAGGGGAGAGGCAGTAAGAGAGGAGAGGCAGTAAGAGGGGAAGTAAGAGGGGAGAGGCAGTAAGAGGGGAGAGGCAGTAAGAGGGGAGAGGAGGTGAGAGGCAGTAAGAGGGCAGAGGCAGTAAGAAGGGAGAGGCAGTAAGAGGGGAGAGGCAGTAAGAGGGGAGAGGAAGTAAGAGGGGAGAGGCAGTAAGAGGGGAGAGGCAGTAAGAGGGGAGAGGCAGTAAGAGGGGAGAGGCAGTAAGAGAGGAGAGGCAGTAAGAGGGGAAGTAAGAGGGCAGAGGCAGTAAGAAGGGAGAGGCAGTAAGAGGGGAGAGGCAGTAAGAGGGGAGAGGCAGTAAGAGGGGAGAGGAAGTAAGAGGGGAGAGGCAGTAAGAGGGGAGAGGCAGTAAGAGGGGAGAGGCAGTAAGAGGGGAGAGGCAGTAAGAGAGGAGAGGCAGTAAGAGAGGAGAGGCAGTAAGAGAGGAGAGGCAGTAAGAGGGGAGAGGCAGTATGAGAGGAGAGGCAGTAAGAGGGGAAAGGCAGTAAGAGGGGAGAGGCAGTAAGAGGGGAGAGGCAGTAAGAGGGGAGAGGCAGTAAGAGAGGAGAGGAGGTGAGAGGCAGTAAGAGGGGAGAGGCCGTAAGAGGGGAGAGGCAGTAAGAGAGGAGAGGCAGTAAGAGAGGAGAGGAGGTGAGAGGCAGTAAGAGGGGAGAGGCCGTAAGAGGGGAGAGGCAGTAAGAGAGGAAAGGCCGTAAGTAAGAGAGGAGAGGCAGTATGAGAGGAGAGGAGGTGAGAGGCAGTAAGAGGGGAGAGGCAGTAAGAGGGGAGAGGCCGTAAGAGAGGAGAGGCCGTAAGAGGGGAGAGGCAGTAAAAGAGAGGAGAGGCAGTAAAAGAGGAGAGAGGCAGTAAGAGGGGAGAGGCAGTAAGAGGGGAGAGGCAGTAAGAGAGGAGAGGAGGTGAGAGGCAGTAAGAGGGGAGAGGCAGTAAGAGGGGAGAGGCAGTAAGAGGGGAGAGGCAGTAAGAGGGGAGAGGCAGTAAGAGAGGAGAGGCAGTAAGAGGGGAGAGGCAGTAAGAGAGGAGAGGAGGTGAGAGGCAGTAAGAGGGGAGAGGCAGTAAGAGGGGAGAGGCAGTAAGAGAGGAGAGGCAGTAAGAGGGGAGAGGCAGTAAGAGGGGAGAGGCAGTAAGAGGGGAGAGGCAGTAAGAGGGGAGAGGCAGTAAGAGAGGAGAGGCAGTAAGAGGGGAGAGGCAGTAAGAGAGGAGAGGCAGTAAGAGAGGAGAGGCAGTAAGAGGGGAGAGGCAGTAAGAGGGGAGAGGCAGTAAGAGGGGAGAGGCAGTAAGAGGGGAGAGGCAGTAAGAGGGGAGAGGCAGTAAGAGGGGAGAGGCAGTAAGAGAGGAGAGGCAGTAAGAGAGGAGAGGCAGTAAGAGGGGAGAGGCAGTAAGAGGGGAGAGGCAGTAAGAGGGGAGAGGCAGTAAGAGGGGAGAGGCAGTAAGAGAGGAGAGGCAGTAAGAGAGGAGAGGCAGTAAGAGGGGAGAGGCAGTAAGAGGGGAGAGGCAGTAAGAGGGGAGAGGCAGTGAGAGAGGAAGTAAGAGGGGAGAGGCAGTAAGAGAGGAGAGGCAGTAAGAGGGGAGAGGCAGTGAGAGAGGAAGTAAGAGAGGAGAGGCAGTAAGAGGGGAGAGGCAGTAAGAGGGGAGAGGCAGTAAGAGGGGAGAGGAGGTGAGAGGCAGTAAGAGGGCAGAGGCAGTAAGAGAGGAAAGGCCGTAAGTAAGAGAGGAGAGGCAGTAAGAGGGGAGAGGAGGTGAGAGGCAGTAAGAGAGGAAAGGCCGTAAGTAAGAGAGGAGAGGCAGTAAGAGGGGAGAGGAGGTGAGAGGCAGTAAGAGAGGAAAGGCCGTAAGTAAGAGAGGAGAGGCAGTAAGAGGGGAGAGGAGGTGAGAGGGGAGAGGCAGTAAGAGGGGAGAGGAGGTGAGAGGCAGTAAGAGGGCAGAGGCAGTAAGAAGGGAGAGGCAGTAAGAGGGGAGAGGCAGTAAGAGGGGAGAGGCAGTAAGAGGGGAGAGGCAGTAAGAGAGGAGAGGCAGTAAGAGAGGAGAGGCAGTAAGAGGGGAGAGGCAGTAAGAGGGGAGAGGCAGTAAGAGGGGAGAGGCAGTAAGAGGGGAGAGGCAGTAAGAGAGGAGAGGCAGTAAGAGAGGAGAGGCAGTAAGAGGGGAAGTAAGAGGGGAGAGGCAGTAAGAGGGGAGAGGCAGTAAGAGGGGAGAGGAGGTGAGAGGCAGTAAGAGGGCAGAGGCAGTAAGAAGGGAGAGGCAGTAAGAGGGGAGAGGCAGTAAGAGGGGAGAGGAAGTAAGAGGGGAGAGGCAGTAAGAGGGGAGAGGCAGTAAGAGGGGAGAGGCAGTAAGAGGGGAGAGGCAGTAAGAGAGGAGAGGCAGTAAGAGGGGAAGTAAGAGGGCAGAGGCAGTAAGAAGGGAGAGGCAGTAAGAGGGGAGAGGCAGTAAGAGGGGAGAGGCAGTAAGAGGGGAGAGGAAGTAAGAGGGGAGAGGCAGTAAGAGGGGAGAGGCAGTAAGAGGGGAGAGGCAGTAAGAGGGGAGAGGCAGTAAGAGAGGAGAGGCAGTAAGAGAGGAGAGGCAGTAAGAGAGGAGAGGCAGTAAGAGGGGAGAGGCAGTATGAGAGGAGAGGCAGTAAGAGGGGAAAGGCAGTAAGAGGGGAGAGGCAGTAAGAGGGGAGAGGCAGTAAGAGGGGAGAGGCAGTAAGAGAGGAGAGGAGGTGAGAGGCAGTAAGAGGGGAGAGGCCGTAAGAGGGGAGAGGCAGTAAGAGAGGAGAGGCAGTAAGAGAGGAGAGGAGGTGAGAGGCAGTAAGAGGGGAGAGGCCGTAAGAGGGGAGAGGCAGTAAGAGAGGAAAGGCCGTAAGTAAGAGAGGAGAGGCAGTATGAGAGGAGAGGAGGTGAGAGGCAGTAAGAGGGGAGAGGCAGTAAGAGGGGAGAGGCCGTAAGAGAGGAGAGGCCGTAAGAGGGGAGAGGCAGTAAAAGAGAGGAGAGGCAGTAAAAGAGGAGAGAGGCAGTAAGAGGGGAGAGGCAGTAAGAGGGGAGAGGCAGTAAGAGAGGAGAGGAGGTGAGAGGCAGTAAGAGGGGAGAGGCAGTAAGAGGGGAGAGGCAGTAAGAGGGGAGAGGCAGTAAGAGGGGAGAGGCAGTAAGAGAGGAGAGGCAGTAAGAGGGGAGAGGCAGTAAGAGAGGAGAGGAGGTGAGAGGCAGTAAGAGGGGAGAGGCAGTAAGAGGGGAGAGGCAGTAAGAGAGGAGAGGCAGTAAGAGGGGAGAGGCAGTAAGAGGGGAGAGGCAGTAAGAGGGGAGAGGCAGTAAGAGGGGAGAGGCAGTAAGAGAGGAGAGGCAGTAAGAGGGGAGAGGCAGTAAGAGAGGAGAGGCAGTAAGAGAGGAGAGGCAGTAAGAGGGGAGAGGCAGTAAGAGGGGAGAGGCAGTAAGAGGGGAGAGGCAGTAAGAGGGGAGAGGCAGTAAGAGGGGAGAGGCAGTAAGAGGGGAGAGGCAGTAAGAGAGGAGAGGCAGTAAGAGAGGAGAGGCAGTAAGAGGGGAGAGGCAGTAAGAGGGGAGAGGCAGTAAGAGGGGAGAGGCAGTAAGAGGGGAGAGGCAGTAAGAGAGGAGAGGCAGTAAGAGAGGAAAGGCCGTAAGAGGGGAGAGGCAGTAAGAGGGGAGAGGCAGTAAGAGGGGAGAGGCAGTAAGAGAGGAGAGGAGGTGAGAGGCAGTAAGAGGGGAGAGGCAGTAAGAGGGGAGAGGCAGTAAGAGAGGAGAGGCAGTAAGAGAGGAGAGGCAGTAAGAGGGGAGAGGCAGTAAGAGAGGAGAGGCAGTAAGAGAGGAGAGGCAGTAAGAGGGGAAAGGCAGTAAGAGAGGAGAGGCAGTAAGAGGGGAGAGGCAGTAAGAGGGGAGAGGCAGTAAGAGAGGAGAGGCAGTAAGAGGGGAGAGGCAGTAAGAGAGGAGAGGCAGTAAGAGAGGAGAGGCAGTAAGAGGGGAGAGGCAGTAAGAGAGGAGAGGCAGTAAGAGAGGAGAGGCAGTAAGAGGGGAGAGGCAGTAAGAGAGGAGAGGCAGTAAGAGAGGAGAGGCAGTAAGAGGGGAGAGGCAGTAAGAGAGGAGAGGCAGTAAGAGAGGAGAGGCAGTAAGAGGGGAGAGGCAGAAAGAGAGGAGAGGCAGTAAGAGAGGAGAGGCAGTAAGAGGGGAGAGGCAGTAAGAGGGGAGAGGCAGTAAGAGAGGAGAGGCAGTAAGAGAGGAGAGGCAGTAAGAGGGGAGAGGCAGTAAGAGGGGAGAGGCAGTAAGAGAGGAGAGGCAGTAAGAGAGGAGAGGCAGTAAGAGGGGAGAGGCAGTAAGAGAGGAGAGGCAGTAAGAGAGGAGAGGCAGTAAGAGGGGAGAGGCAGTAAGAGGGGAGAGGCAGTAAGAGGGGAGAGGCAGTAAGAGGGGAGAGGCAGTAAGAGAGGAGAGGCAGTAAGAGAGGAGAGGCAGTAAGAGGGGAGAGGCAGTAAGAGGGGAGAGGCAGTAAGAGGGGAGAGGCAGTAAGAGAGGAGAGGAGGTGAGAGGCAGTAAGAGGGGAGAGGCAGTAAGAGGGGAGAGGCAGTAAGAGGGGAGAGGCCGTAAGAGAGGAGAGGCCGTAAGAGGGGAGAGGCAGTAAAAGAGAGGAGAGGCAGTAAAAGAGGAGAGAGGCAGTAAGAGGGGAAAGGCCGTAAGAGGGGAGAGGAGAGGCAGAAAGAGGGGAGAGGCCGTAAGTAAGAGAGGAGAGGCAGTAAGAGAGGAGAGGCAGTAAGAGGGGAGAGGCAGTAAGAGAGAGAGGCAGTAAGAGGGGAGAGGCAGTAAGAGGGGAGAGGCAGTAAGAGGGGAGAGGCAGTAAGAGGGGATAGGCAGTAAGAGGGGAGAGAGGGTAAGAGGGGAGAGGCAGTAAGAGAGGAGAGGCAGTAAGAGGGGAGAGAGGGTAAGAGGGGAGAGGCAGTAAGAGAGGAGAGGCAGTAAGAGGGGAGAGGCAGTAAGAGGGGAGAGGCAGTAAGAGGGGAGAGGCAGTAAGAGAGGAGAGGAGGTGAGAGGCAGTAAGAGGGGAGAGGCAGTAAGAGGGGAGAGGCAGTAAGAGGGGAGAGGCCGTAAGAGAGGAGAGGCCGTAAGAGAGGAGAGGCCGTAAGAGGGGAGAGGCAGTAAAAGAGAGGAGAGGCAGTAAAAGAGGAGAGAGGCAGTAAGAGGGGAAAGGCCGTAAGAGGGGAGAGGAGAGGCAGAAAGAGGGGAGAGGCCGTAAGTAAGAGAGGAGAGGCAGTAAGAGAGGAGAGGCAGTAAGAGGGGAGAGGCAGTAAGAGAGAGAGGCAGTAAGAGGGGAGAGGCAGTAAGAGGGGAGAGGCAGTAAGAGGGGAGAGGCAGTATGAGGGGAGAGGCAGTAAGAGGGGATAGGCAGTAAGAGGGGAGAGAGGGTAAGAGGGGAGAGGCAGTAAGAGAGGAGAGGCAGTAAGAGGGGAGAGAGGGTAAGAGGGGAGAGGCAGTAAGAGAGGAGAGGCAGTAAGAGGGGAGAGGCAGTAAGAGGGGAGAGGCAGTAAGAGAGGAGAGGAGGTGAGAGGGGAGAGGCAGTAAAAGAGGAGAGGCAGTAAGAGGGGAGAGGCAGTAAGAGAGGAGAGGCAGTAAGAGGGGAGAGGCAGTAAGAGGGGAGAGGCAGTAAGAGGGGAGAGGCAGTAGGAGAGAGAGGCAGTAAGAGAGAGAGGCAGTAAGAGAGAGAGGCAGTAAGAGGGGAGAGGCAGTAAGAGGGGAGAGGCAGTAAGAGGGGAGAGGCAGTAAGAGGGGAGAGGCAGTATGAGGGGAGAGGCAGTAAGAGGGGATAGGCAGTAAGAGGGGAGAGAGGGTAAGAGGGGAGAGGCAGTAAGAGAGGAGAGGCAGTAAGAGGGGAGAGAGGGTAAGAGGGGAGAGGCAGTAAGAGAGGAGAGGCAGTAAGAGGGGAGAGGCAGTAAGAGGGGAGAGGCAGTAAGAGAGGAGAGGAGGTGAGAGGGGAGAGGCAGTAAAAGAGGAGAGGCAGTAAGAGGGGAGAGGCAGTAAGAGAGGAGAGGCAGTAAGAGGGGAGAGGCAGTAAGAGGGGAGAGGCAGTAAGAGGGGAGAGGCAGTAAGAGGGGAGAGGCAGTAAGAGGGGAGAGGCAGTAAGAGGGGAGAGGCAGTAAGAGGGGAGAGGCAGTAAGAGGGCAGAGGCAGTAAGAGGGGAGAGGCAGTAAGAGAGGAGAGGAGGTGAGAGGCAGTAAGAGGGGAGAGGCCGTAAGAGGGCAGAGGCAGTAAGAGGGCAGAGGCAGTAAGAGGGGAGAGGCAGTAAGAGGGCAGAGGCAGTAAGAGGGGAGAGGCAGTAAGAGAGGAGAGGAGGTGAGAGGCAGTAAGAGGGGAGAGGCAGTAAGAGGGGAGAGGCAGTAAGAGGGCAGAGGCAGTAAGAGGGGAGAGGCAGTAAGAGAGGAAAGGCCGTAAGTAAGAGAGGAGAGGCAGTAAGAGGGGAGAGGAGGTGAGAGGGGAGAGGCAGTAAGAGGGGAGAGGAGGTGAGAGGCAGTAAGAGGGCAGAGGCAGTAAGAGGGGAGAGGCAGTAAGAGAGGAAAGGCCGTAAGTAAGAGAGGAGAGGCAGTAAGAGGGGAGAGGAGGTGAGAGGCAGTAAGAGGGCAGAGGCAGTAAGAGGGGAGAGGCAGTAAGAGGGGAGAGGAGGTGAGAGGCAGTAAGAGGGCAGAGGCAGTAAGAGGGGAGAGGCAGTAAGAGGGGAGAGACAGTAAGAGGGGAGAGGCAGTAAGAGGGGAGAGGCAGTAAGAGAGGAGAGGCAGTAAGAGGGGAGAGGCAGTATGAGGGGAGAGGCAGTAAGAGGGGAGAGGCAGTAAGAGAGGAGAGGCAGTAAGAGGGGAGAGGCAGTAAGAGGGGAGAGGAGGTGAGAGGGGAGAGGCAGTAAGAGAGGAGAGGCAGTAAGAGGGGAGAGGCAGTAAGAGAGGAGAGGCAGTAAGAGGGGAGAGGCAGTAAGAGGGGAGAGGCAGTAAGAGAGGAGAGGCAGTAAGAGGGGAGAGGCAGTAAGAGAGGAGAGGCAGTAAGAGAGGAGAGGCAGTAAGAGGGGAGAGGCAGTAAGAGAGGAGAGGCAGTAAGAGGGGAAAGGCAGTAAGAGGGGAGAGGCAGTAAGAGGGGAGAGGCAGTAAGAGAGGAGAGGAGGTGAGAGGCAGTAAGAGGGGAGAGGCAGTAAGAGGGGAGAGGCCGTAAGAGGGGAGAGGCAGTAAGAGAGGAGAGGCAGTAAGAGGGGAGAGGCAGTAAGAGAGGAGAGGCCGTAAGAGGGGAGAGGCAGTAAGAGAGGAGAGGAGGTGAGAGGGGAGAGGCAGTAAGAGGGGAGAGGCAGTAAGAGG
Organism: Salvelinus fontinalis; assembly: GCF_029448725.1. NCBI lineage: Eukaryota > Metazoa > Chordata > Actinopteri > Salmoniformes > Salmonidae > Salvelinus > Salvelinus fontinalis. The sequence continues at coordinate 45,135,592 of NC_074692.1, forward strand.
GGAGAGGCCGTAAGAGGGGAGAGGCCGTAAGAGGGGAGAGGAGGTGAGAGGGGAGAGGAGGTGAGAGGGGAGAGGCAGTAAGAGGGGAGAGGCCGTAAGAGGGGAGAGGAGGTGAGAGGGGAGAGGCAGTAAGAGGGGAGAGGCAGTAAGAGGGGAAAGGCCGTAAGAGGGGAGAGGCCGTAAGAGGGGAGAGGCAGTATGAGGGGAGAGGCAGTAAGAGGGGAGAGGCAGTAAGAGAGGAGAGGCAGTATGAGGGGAGAGGCAGTAAGAGGGGAGAGGCAGTAAGAGAGGAGAGGCAGTAAGAGGGGAGAGGCAGTATGAGGGGAGAGGCAGTAAGAGGGGAGAGGCAGTAAGAGAGGAGAGGCAGTAAGAGGGGAGAGGCCGTAAGAGGGGAGAGGAGGTGAGAGGCAGTAAGAGGGGAGAGGCAGTAAGAGGGGAGAGGCCGTAAGAGGGGAGAGGAGGTGAGAGGCAGTAAGAGGGCAGAGGCAGTAAGAGGGGAGAGGCAGTAAGAGGGGAGAGGCAGTAAGAGGGGAGAGGCAGTAAGAGGGGAGAGGCAGTAAGAGAGGAGAGGCAGTAAGAGGGGAGAGGCAGTATGAGGGGAGAGGCAGTAAGAGGGGAGAGGCAGTAAGAGAGGAGAGGCAGTATGAGGGGAGAGGCAGTAAGAGGGGAGAGGCAGTAAGAGAGGAGAGGCAGTAAGAGGGGAGAGGCAGTATGAGGGGAGAGGCAGTAAGAGGGGAGAGGCAGTAAGAGAGGAGAGGCAGTAAGAGGGGAGAGGCCGTAAGAGGGGAGAGGAGGTGAGAGGCAGTAAGAGGGGAGAGGCAGTAAGAGGAGAGGCAGTAAGAGGGGAGAGGCAGTAAGAGGGGAGAGGCAGTAAGAGGGGAGAGGCAGTAAGAGGAGAGGCAGTAAGAGGGGAGAGGCAGTAAGAGGGGAGAGGCAGTAAGAGGGGAGAGGCAGTAAGAGGAGAGGCAGTAAGAGGGGAGAGGCAGTAAGAGGGGAGAGGCAGTAAGAGGGAGAGGCAGTACGAGGAGAGGCAGTACGAGGGGAGAGGCAGTAAGAGGGGAGAGGCAGTAAGAGGGGAGAGGCAGTAAGAGGGGAGAGGCAGTATGAGGGGAGAGGCAGTAAGAGGAGAGAGGCAGTAAGAGAGGAGAGGCAGTAAGAGGGGAGAGGCAGTAAGAGGGGAGAGGCAGTATGAGGGGAGACGCAGTAAGAGGGGAGAGGCAGTAAGAGGAGAGAGGCAGTAAGAGGGGAGAGGCAGTAAGAGGGGAGAGGCAGTAAGAAGGAGAGCACATTTTTGTCTTCCAACAAGATTTCACTTAGGGCCCCCAAAAGACTATGGCCGGCTCTGACTGCATGTGTGAGTATGCATGTGGGTACACAGACCCAAGAGCCACTGTGGCCCCTCAAGATGAGTTCAGATTTGTTTCCCCCCCCCCCCCCCCCCCCTATCAAAGTTGCCCATCCCTGACATTCAGTACCAGTCAAAAGTTTGGATACCTACTCATTCAAGGGTTTTTCTTTATTTTCTACATTGTAGAATAATAGTGAAGACATCAAAACTATGTAATATAACATATGGAATCATGTAGTAACCAAAAAAGTGTTAAATAAATCAATAAAGAAGACGAAGAAGCTATGAAGTAAAAGTGTTGGTGCAGGTACAACCGTTATTGTCAAGACGATATATAGTCAAAAAGAATAACTATAGCGATTTTTTTTTTCTTCACCCAATCAAAAACATTTATATACACTGAACAAAAATGTAAATGCAACATTCCTTATATGAACTGTAACTCAGTAAAATCTTTCAAATTGTTTCATGTTGCGTTTATATTTTTGGTCATGGTAGAAAGGTCCTTTTAGGAGAAGGATGGTTTGCGTAAGTCTACATTTGAAAAACTTCGCGCTAAATCATGAACCAACAGCAGCTTCATTTACGCCTAGTTATCCGCTTCTTTCCTTATTTAGGCCGACACATTGAAGTTCACACATGGGCTGTAGCCGGTGTGATACGAGTGACAGACCCACCCTTCCCTTCCTGCCATCCCCTCATGGCTGGCGCGCCTCTGACACCCTCACTATGACACACGGAGAGAACTAGTTACAGACAGATGAAACGGCATGTTTCAACTTCTGTGTATCGAGAAGTCACAACGCAAAAACAAAATGGCATAAAGTTGGAGCTAAAAATGATCAACTTTGTGTTACAACCTCTCTATTTTGCCAACATATAGCCTGACAAAAGTACAATATAAATACAAAAATAAATAAATTGATGTCTTGCATTAATTTGTATTTTTATTTAACTAGGGAAGTCAGTTAAGAACAAATTCTTATTTTCAATGACGGCCTAGGAACAGTGGGTTAAACTGCCTTGTTCAGGGGCAGAACAACAGATTTGTACCTTGTCAGCTCGGGGATTCGATCTAGCAACCTTTCGGGAACTTGCCCAACGGTCTGACCACTAGGCTACCTACCGCCCCATTAGGGCATAGATGCCACCTGCCTTCCACTGAAAATGATGTACAGCACCTTGGTCTCTGAAAGTAGTGGGTAGTGTAACGGAAAGATTTTGGTCTCAAGACACAGTTCAGACAGAAAACAGCCAATGTAGTCAGTGACACACATATCAGGTTCCCTATTTACGCTGCTACGGTAGCTGAAGGGTCTGTTGTTTCACTGCAAGCCAGTACAATGGTCTCCTGTCTCTGCGACATCCCCTTTCTAAAGCCCTACCAATAACTCTGCCTGTCTGAGATAACCATAGTAGCTAGGAAGGCTAATATGTTTATTCCTGGACAAACAAAACGCTACCGAGGCCTGCAGAATGTGATAAGACGTAGCCTAGGTTTTAGTTCGCCAACATGTGATGAATTTTCGGTTTATTTTCAATTGACAGGTTTACGTTTATAGTCAGTAAATTCATTAGCAAATTCTTTGTTCTTTCCCGAAATGCTGTGAATGAAGCCTAAATCAGTTTTATGTTTGTTCAATGTTAACCCATTACAGACTAAGCCCTGCCTCCAAAAGACATGCATACACATTTTGGAGAGGTGTAGAAGGCTGACACTGGGCACTGCGGCGCTCGGGGAGCTGTTGTCGGGGGGGGGGGATTAAGTGCCTTGATCAAGGGCACAATGGCAGGAAATGCCAACCCGGATTTGATACCAGCAACCCTCCGGTTGCCAGATTACTTCCCACCAGATTTTTACTGTCGGACCCGGGATTCGAACTGGCAACCCACCAGTTGCAGGCTCGCGTCTCTAATCGCTAGGCTACCTGCCGATCCAGAGATTTAGTTTGAAAGATTATGGACAATCAATGACTCAATGGCAAACCAAAACATATGTCTAGGAAGGGTCAGTTCAGGACATGTTAAACAAAAGCCATGATCACCCCAGTCAGGGTTAACTGTACGACGGTGTCACATCAGAATGTAGGCCTAGGCTATATGACGTTAAACTACATCGTGACGATGAGGCTAAACAATGGAGCCAAGTCTTTTCACTTTACCCCTTTTCTACCCAATTGGTAGTTACAGTCTTGTCTCATCGCTGCAACTTCCGTACGGACTCGGGAGAGGCGAAGGTCGAGAGCCGTGCGTCCTCCGAAACACGACCCAACCAAGCCGCACTGCTTCTTGACACAATGGCCACTTAACCCGGAAGCCAGCCGCACCAATGTGTCGGAGGAAACACTAAACACACCTGGCGACGGTTTCAGCGTGCACTGAGCCCGGCCCGCCACAGGAGTCACTAGTGCGCGATGGGACAAGGATATCCCTAATGGCCCTCCCCCTAACCCGGACGATGCTGGACCAATTGTGCGCCGCCCCATTGGTCTCCTGATCGCGGCCGGTTGTGACAGAGCCTGGACTCAAACCAGGATCTCTAGTTGCACAGCTAGCACAGTGAAGCAGTACCTTAGACCACTGAGACAGAGCCTGGACTCTAACCCAGGATCTCTAGTTGCACAGCTAGCACAGTGAAGCAGTACCTTAGACCACTGAGACAGAGCCTGGACTCAAACACAGGATCTCTAGTAACACAGCTAGCACTGCGATGCAGTGTCTTAGACCACTACGCCACTTGGGAGGCCCTCGGAGAGACTTTCTATAGTCCTTCTACTTCCTGACTCAGAATAAAGAGAAAAGGCCTAGACATTAATTAATTCTCACCATTTGCAGCCAAATCAGGTTTTTCCAATTACTGCTTACATCAGCTCGCTTTCCTTTATTTATCCTCTCTCAATAATGGGCATAGAAGCTTTTACAGCTTCGTTCCAAAACTTATTGGCTCATCTCATTTGTTAATGAATTGCATGGAGAACGAGGTCACGTCATAGTAAAGTCTAGTAAGTTAGTATCCCATTACCCAACCAGCTGTGGTTTCAGGGAGAAGTCAAAAGTAGGGACGTTTAACGGTTAACCGTTAACGGTCATGCATGTCGGTCTATAGGTTAATTTACATAATTGTGCGGAATTAAATTGGCAGACAGAGACTAGTTGGAGGAATATCACCTGTCAGACAGAGACTAGTTAGAGGAATACCACCTGTCAGACAGAGACTAGTTAGAGGAATACCACCTGTCAGACAGCATATAGAGACTAGTTAGAGGAATACCACCTGTCAGACAGAGACTAGTTAGGGGAATACCACCTGTCAGACAGAGACTAGTTAGAGGAATACCACCTGTCAGACAGCATACAGAGACTAGTTAGAGGAATACCACCTGTCAGACAGAGACTAGTTAGAGGAATACCACCTGTCAGACAGAGACTAGTTAGAGGAATATCACCTGTCAGACAGAGACTAGTTAGAGGAATACCACCTGTCAGACAGCATACAGAGACTAGTTAGAGGAATACCACCTGTCAGACAGAGACTAGTTAGAGGAATACCACCTGTCAGACAGCATACAGAGACTAGTTAGAGGAATATCACCTGTCAGACAGAGACTAGTTAGAGGAATATCACCTGTCAGACAGAGACTAGTTAGAGGAATACCACCTGTCAGACAGCATATAGAGACTAGTTAGAGGAATATCACCTGTCAGACAGAGACTAGTTAGAGGAATATCACCTGTCAGACAGAGACTAGTTTGAGGAATACCACCTGTCAGACAGCATACAGAGACTAGTTAGAGGAATATCACCTGTCAGACAGCATATAGAGACTAGTTGGAGGAATACCACCTGTCAGACAGCATATAGAGACTAGTTAGAGGAATACCACCTGTCAGACAGAGACTAGTTAGAGGAATATCACCTGTCAGACAGAGACTAGTTAGAGGAATATCACCTGTCAGACAGAGACTAGTTAGAGGAATACCACCTGCCAGACAGCATACAGAGACTAGTTAGAGGAATACCACCTGTCAGACAGCATATAGAGACTAGTTAGAGGAATACCACCTGTCAGACAGAGACTAGTTAGAGGAATACCACCTGTCAGACAGAGACTAGTTAGAGGAGAGTAAATACCACCTGTCAGACAGAGACTAGTTAGAGGAGAGGAACATCACCTGTCAGACAGAGACTAGTTAGAGGAGAGTAAATACCACCTGTCAGACAGAGACTAGTTAGAGGAGAGGAACATCACCTGTCAGACAGAGACTAGTTAGAGGAGAGTAAATACCACCTGTCAGACAGAGACTAGTTAGAGGAGAGTAAATACCACCTGTCAGACAGCATACAGAGTAGCTGCAATCACATGTTAAAAACTGTTTGGATGGCCAGGTTTAAAAAGAGCTACTATATTAAATTCTCAATCTTAACTGATCATTAAAGTGCGCCTCCCAGTATAATGTAATGTGAGCTGGAGGCAGTATAATGTAATGTGAGCTGGAGGCAGTATAATGTAATGTGAGCTGGAGGCAGTATAATGTAATGTGAGCTGGAGGCAGTATAATGTAATGTGAGCTGGTGGCAGTATAATGTAATGTGGAGGCAGTATAATGTAATGTGAGCTGGAGGCAGTATAATGTAATGTGAGCTGGAGGCAGTATAATGTAACGTGAGCTGGAGGCAGTATAATGTAATGTGAGCTGGAGGCAGTATAATGTAATGTGAGCTGGAGGCAGTATAATGTAACGTGAGCTGGAGGCAGTATAATGTAATGTGGAGGCAGTATAATGTAACGTGAGACTGGAGGCAGTATAATGTAATGTGAGCTGGAGGCAGTATAATGTAATGTGAGCTGGAGGCAGTATAATGTAATGTGGAGGCAGTATAATGTAACGTGAGCTGGAGGCAGTATAATGTAATGTGAGCTGGAGGCAGTATAATGTAACGTTAGCTGGAGGCAGTATAACGTAACGTTAGCTGGAGGCAGTATAACGTAACGTTAGCTGGAGGCAGTATAATGTAACATGAGCTGGAGGCAGTATAACGTAACGTTAGCTGGAGGCAGTATAACGTAACGTGAGACTGGAGGCAGTATAATGTAACGTGAGACTGGAGGCAGTATAATGTAACTATGGCTGATATCGAACCCGAACAATCGAAATCAAATATTTTGGAGGAAGTGGCTATGGCATTTCAAGATGACTCCTCATTACAGGAGTTGGCCTGTTTGATAACAGGCTATAGTCATTAGACCGTGAAGGCTTTCCGCGTGCTTCGGTCCGGCTGGTACCTAGCACAACGAGTGTGCTCTTATACACACTTAAAAAAGACCTTCGCTTGAAAAAACGAGAGAAAAAGCACCAATAGTACTGTTTGTTCATGTTGAGATGCCGTAGCCAGTATACACTTCCTCAAAATAGTTTCTTTGGATTATTCAGGTTCGCCATCAGCCATAGTTTTGCTTAAAAATATATAATGTGTACACTGAGTATACCAAACGAGAGGAACACGTTCCTAATATTGAGTTGAACCCCCCCCCACCCCCTTGTTGACTCCGATGTTTCCCACAGAGGAAGAAAAAAAACGATTTATTCAATTTTAGAATAAGGCTGTAACGTAACAACATGTGGAACATATGTCAAGGGGGCTGAATACTTTCCCCGAATGCGCGGTACATCATCAAATCGTCTTGAAAAGGGAAAGATGCACATACCTACGGACTACAAATATCCTTCTTCCTGTCATGAGGTTCCTGAGGTGTTTTTTTCCCACTTCAATCCTTTCTCTATTACCTCATTAGCAGACAATGGAAAGACAAAAGCCAACTAATGGAGACTGCTGGGTCGTTCCATTTGATTAAAATCACTTTTTTTTGGACTGATTCTTTTTGTGTCATTTTACATTGTTTAATTTATTTCGGACGATTCCTAACTAGCCCGAGATAGGCTATCCAAAGTTAAACCAACTTTGTCACGGTCACACACACCAGCCAGCTGACGCTAATTGGAGAAATACATTTGTCCAACTCTTCCAAAAGCAAACACACACACACACACACACACACCACACCAACACACACACACCAACACACACACACACACACACACACACACACACACACACACACACACACACACACACACACACACACACACACACACACACACACACACACACACACACACACACACACACACACACGAGACACCCACATCAAACCACACCCTGAAACCATCTCCTTTTTGAATTCAGTCATGGCCACTAGAATTTCTTACAGAACCAAATCTAAAATTAGGCCAAAACAGGAAGTGTAGTCACCTTTTAAAAGCCAAGTATCCATTATGACAGTCTCAATGGACTTTACTTGCAAAACCGGGTAGCATTTGAAATAAAGCCTACATAATAAGCCTACATATCTAGGGATAGCAGCCTAATTAATCCTGTGAATGAAAAGAGGGATTCCAAATGAAATGAAGAAACAAAAGACAAACGATATTGAATTGAAACAAACAAACACTGAATAATGTACAAAGTGTTCACCAGTTTGGTCATTCTAACTTTTCCAGGATAAGCCTGCACCCTCGACAACTACTGTGATTATTATTATTTGACCCTGCTGGTAATTTATGAACATTTGAACATCTTGGCCATGTTCTGTTATAATCTCCACCCGGCACAGCCAGAAGAGGACTGGCCACCCCTCATAGCCTGGTTCCTCTCTAGGTTTCTTCCTAGGTTTTAGCCTTTCTAGGGAGTTTTTCCTAGCCACCGTGCTTCTACACCTGCATTGCTTGCTGTTTGGTGTTTTAGGCTGGGTTTCTGTACAGCACTTTGAGATATCAGCTGATGTAAGAAGGGCTATATAAATACATTTGATTTGATTTAAAGCCAACTAGCTACAAAAAAGTGAGAGGGCAGGCCTACCTAGTTGAAGCACAACCAATGAACTCCAGAAGTCAGTCCTCAGTGAAAGCTGACGGGAAGTTGTTACTCGTCATGACTAAAACACTTCCTTAACCGTGGAGAACACAATCAACCGATTCCACAAATCAAATTCAATGGTCAACAGAACAGTGGCATTACATTATTTTAATATTATTTTAACCTTTATTTAACGAGGTAAGTCAGTTGAGAACAAATTCTTATTTACAACGATGGCCTACTGGGGAACAGTGCCTTGTTCAGTGGCAGAACGACATATTTTGACCTTGTCAGCTTAGGGATTTGATCCAGCAACCTTTCAGTTACTAGCCCAACACTCTAACCACTAGGCTACCTGCTGGTTACTAGCCCAACACTCTAACCACTAGGCTACCTGCTGGTTACTAGTCCAACGCTCTAACCACTAGGCTACCTGCTGGTTACTGGCACAACGCTCTAACCACTAGGCTACCCGTTGGTTACTAGTCCAACACTCTAACCACTAGGCTACCTGCTGGTTACTAGTCCAACGCTCTAACCACTAGGCTACCTGCTGGTTACTAGTCCAACGCTCTAACCACTAGCCTACCTACTGGTTACTAGTCCAACACTCTAACCACTAGGCTACCTGCTGGTTACTAGTCTAACACTCTAACCACTAGGCTACCTGCCGGTTACTAGTCCAACACTCTAACCACTAGGCTACCTGCTGGTTACTTGTCCAATGCTCTAACCACTAGGCTACCTGCTGGTTACTAGTCCAACACTCTAACCACTAGGCTACCTACTGGTTACTTGTCCAATGCTCTAACCACTAGGCTACCTGCTGGTTACTAGTCCAACACTCTAACCACTAGGCTACCTGCTGGTTACTAGTCCAACACTCTAACCACTAGGCTACCTACTGGTTACTAGTCCAACGCTCTAACCACTAGGCTACATGCAGCTGAAGAGTTTTAGAAGAGGAATAGGCTTGACAATAGGAGGCTTGTCCCAAATGGCACCCTGTCCCCTACAGGGCCCATAAGGCTGTGGTCAAAAGTAGTTTGCTATGTAGGGAATAGGGTGCCATTTGAGATCCAGCCTGGAAAGTGAACAACAAGACAAAAGGCCTTCCGGGAATGTTGACTCTTCTTCTTTTCTAGTCTTTTCTGAGGCATTCCCCTAGAGGGATGCCAGCTTCAGTCTTTTCCAAGACATTCCCCTAGAGGGACGCCAGCTTCAGTCTTTTACAAGGCATTCTCCTAGAAGGACGCCAGCTTCAGTCTTTTCCAAGGCATTCTCCTAGAGGGACGCCAGCTTCAGTCTTTTCCAAGGCATTCTCCTAGAGGGACGCCAGCTTCAGTCTTTTCCAAGGCATTCCCCTAGAGGGACGCCAGCTTCAGTCTTTTCCAAGGCATTCTCCTAGAGGGACGCTAGCTTCAGTCTTTTCCAAGGCATTCTCCTAGAGGGACGCCAGCTTCAGTCTTTTCCAAGGCATTCTCCTAGAAGGATGCCAGCTTCAACAAACCTCTCAAAGAGCAGTTAGCACAAACTCCTGTAAGATAAAGTGAAGGCATTGTCCAGGGTAAAATATTATTGCGTCTCAAATGGCACCCTATTCCCTATATGGTGCACTACTTTTGACCAGAGCCCTATGGAAATAGGGTGCCATTTGAGACTCAGCCTAGGCCTAACAACTCTTCAAAAGGGACTGTGTGGCTTCCTCTGGAGATCTCTCTGGCTCCGTCACAAATAGGACCCTATTCCCTATGCAGTGCACAGTAACGGTACCCTATTTTCTATATAGTGCACTACTTTTGCCCAGTGCACTAGGGAATAGGGTAGCATTTGGGACGGCGCCTCTGTGACGTAACCACAGTAACACATCTCTGCTGTGACAGGACAGACTAGTCAAGGGATGGTGGAGGAGCCTGGAAAATCCACTAACAAAAAAAAAACTAGAACTGCTGACAAAAATCTGTGAATTCCAAACATCATATGATAAATACACATTTTCGATGAAGCAAGTGTCAACAATGGAACTGTACACCTGGTCAGATTCAGTAACAAGATAGTCATTATACATTCCTCATGAAAACACCATTTTAAATCCAGCAGTAGGGTTGGTCTGGGTCCTGGAAACCGTAAAGGTTTGGCATAGGCCTGGCTTAGGCCTACATGAAGCAATCTCAAATGCATGTCCCAGCAGAGACCAAAAAAAATTGCTATTGAGTCTTCACCTACTAGCCTACATACATAGTCCGAGTCACAACAACAACACAGTCCGAGTCACAACAACAACACAGTCCGAGTCACAACAACAACACAGTCCGAGTCACAACAACAACACAGTCCGAGTCACAACAACAACACAGTCCGAGTCACAACAACAACACAGTCCGAGTCACAACAACAATAACACAGTCCGAGTCACAACAACAACATAGTCCGAGTCACAACAACAACACAGTCCGAGTCACAACAACAACACAGTCCGAGTCACAACAACAATAACACAGTCCGAGTCACAACAACAATAACACAGTCCGAGTCACAACAACAACATAGTCCGAGTCACAACAACAACATAGTCCGAGTCACAACAACAACATAGTCCGAGTCACAACAACAACACAGTCCGAGTCACAACAACAACAACATAGTCCGAGTCACAACAACAACAACATAGTGCGAGTCACAACAACAACATAGTGCGAGTCACAACAACAACATAGTGCGAGTCACAACAACAAAATCAACAACACAGTCCGAGTCACAACAACAACATAGTCCGAGTCACAACAACAACAACATAGTCTGAGTCACAACAACAACAACATAGTCCGAGTCACAACAACAACAACATAGTCCGAGTCACAACAATAACACAGTCCGAGTCACAACAACAACATAGTCCGAGTCACAACAACAACAACATAGTCCGAGTCACAACAACAACACAGTCCGAGTCACAACAACAACACAGTCCGAGTCACAACAACAACACAGTCCGAGTCACAACAACAACACAGTCCGAGTCACAACAACAACACAGTCCGAGTCACAACAACAACACAGTCCGAGTCACAACAACAATAACACAGTCCGAGTCACAACAACAATAACACAGTCCGAGTCACAACAACAACATAGTCCGAGTCACAACAACAACACAGTCCGAGTCACAACAACAACAACATAGTCCGAGTCACAACAACAACATAGTGCGAGTCACAACAACAACACAGTCCGAGTCACAACAACAACACAGTCCGAGTCACAACAACAATAACACAGTCCGAGTCACAACAACAATAACACAGTCCGAGTCACAACAACAATAACACAGTCCGAGTCACAACAACAACATAGTCCGAGTCACAACAACAACATAGTCCGAGTCACAACAACAACATAGTCCGAGTCACAACAACAACATAGTCCGAGTCACAACAACAACACAGTCCGAGTCACAACAACAACAACATAGTCCGAGTCACAACAACAACATAGTGCGAGTCACAACAACAACATAGTGCGAGTCACAACAACAAAATCAACAACACAGTCCGAGTCACAACAACAACATAGTCCGAGTCACAACAACAGTCTGGCAGACTGAACAGTGAGGCAGTGAGACAGAGATAGAATGAGGACTAATCTTTGTATCTGTGCCATTATGGAGTTGGCAATGCCCTTGCTAAAACGGGTTATATCCATCTAGAGCCATCTCTACAGCCTGAGGTAAGAGCCAGGACGTACAGGAAGTAGCCCACATCTCATGCCAAGCAAGTCAAGACACGACCCTGAGAGAGAGAGAGAGATGTCAAGAGTGCTTAATCCTTTCTATTACGACCTCAGTCAACAAGGCCTGACACACTACATCCAGAGCCACCTCCATCATAATCATCTTTATATCAGCGAGTTTACACATCGTTTACCTCAGGCTCCCAGCCTAGCGTGCGCTCACACACACACACACGTTTCGATCAGGACATCTTGAAATGGATGAAAGCGGACTACGATGAATGTTAATAACCTTTATGATGGACTTATGGAGAATAAATATAATTTTGTCATTTCAAATGTGTGGACCTGCATTACATTTTAGAGTTGTGGACGACTGGATTCATCTGACATATTGAAAGACGAAATCATTTAGGGCAAATATTTCAGGTCTGTGATTGTTCCTAGTCTGTTCAACAAACTAAAGACAGGCTATTGTCTAAAGTCCATAAGATGAAGACCACACATCCTCTACCCATATCCTACTGTACCCATATCCTACTGTATGTGGACCATACATCCTCTACCCATATCCTACTGTACGTGGACCATACATCCTCTACCCATATCCTACTGTACATGGACCATACATCCCCTACCCATATCCTACTGTATGTGGACATCCTGTACCCATATCCTACTGTACATGGACCATACATCCCCTACCCATATCCTACTGTATGTGGACATCCTGTACCCATATCCTACTGTACATGGACCATACATCATCTACCCATATCCTACTGTACCCATATCCTACTGTACCCATATCCTACTGTACGTGGACCGTACATCCTCTACCTATATCCTACTGTACCCATATCCTACTGTACATGGACCATACATCCCCTACCCATATCCTACTGTATGTGGACATCCTGTACCCATATCCTACTGTACATGGACCATACATCATCTACCCATATCCTACTGTACCCATATCCTACTGTACCCATATCCTACTGTACATGGACCGTACATCCTCTACCCATATCCTACTGTACATGGACCATACATCCTCTACCCATATCCTACTGTACATGGACCATACATCCTCTACCCATACCCTACTGTACATGGACCATACATCCTCTACCCATACCCTACTGTACATGGACCATACATCCCCTACCCATATCCTACTGTATGTGGACATCCTCTACCCATATCCTACTGTACGTGGACCGTACATCCTCTACCCATATCCTACTGTACCCATATCCTACTGTACCCATATCCTACTGTACATGGACCATACATCCTCTACCCATATCCTACTGTACATGGACCGTACATCCTCTACCCATATCCTACTGTACCCATATCCTACTGTACATGGACCGTACATCCTCTACCCATATCCTACTGTACCCATATCCTACTGTACATGGACCATACATCCTCTACTCATATCCTACTGTACATGGACCATACATCCTCTACTCATATCCTACTGTACATGGACCGTACATCCTCTACCCATATCCTACTGTACCCATATCCTACTGTACATGGACCGTACATCCTCTACCCATATCCTACTGTACATGGACCATACATCCTCTACCCATATCCTACTGTACCCATATCCTACTGTATGTGGACCATACATCCTCTACCCATATCCTACTGTACACATATCCTACTGTACGTGGACCATACATCCTCTACCCATATCCTACTGTACGTGGACCACACATCCTCTACCCATATCCTACTGTACGTGGACCATACATCCTCTACCCATATCCTACTGTACCCATATCCTACTGTACATGGACCACACATCCTCTACCCATATCCTACTGTACCCATATCCTACTGTATGTGGACCATACATCCTCTACCCATAATCCTACTGTACCCATATCCTACTGTATGTGGACCATACATCCTCTACCCATATCCTACTGTACCCATATCCTACTGTACATGGACCATACATCCTCTACCCATATCCTACTGTACATGGACCGTACATCCTCTACCCATATCCTACTGTATGTGGACCGTACATCCTCTACCCATATCCTACTGTACGTGGACCATACATCCTCTACCCATATCCTACTGTACCCATATCCTACTGTACATGGACCATACATCCTCTACCCATATCCTACTGTACCCATATCCTACTGTACGTGGACCATACATCCTCTACCCATGTCTTGAGCAATGCCATCTGCCTCTAAAATCTGCTTTACTTTAGTAAACAGAAAGTCTCCCTTCCTCTGAGGAGAAAAGGCCTAAGGTGTAACTGAGCCTTAATGGCTCTAAATAATGCTTTTATGCAATTTCCCAAAACTACAAAACGTAAGCTTGCTTCAGCCCTATAAGAGTTGTTGTGTTGTTTTAAAAAGTCTACTAAATATTTATCTTAAGAATGGAAATCAGCTATTATTTAGTTTCAGATCATAGCAATTTATAGGCTACACTAAAACTACAAAACAAGACAAAATGGGGTATATGCAAACTCCTATATAGAACAACTCTGACGGTCTTACACTCCTTGCACAGATTGTCTCTTGACAATTTCTCCCCGGGTGTTCCATCGACACGGCAGAGAAGAAGCCATTTCACGTCGATCGTTGCCTGCAAATCAATCCGCTGTGCGTGTCTAACAGCTCACTAAGCAGTAAACAAAACTCCCAGTCACCGCGGAGACAAGCCTCATCACCACCGTCCACCAACCGAGCCCTTTTTTTAAAAATGTTTCCATACCTACTGTTCTTCTCCAGGTGTCCAGTCAGCATCGCAAGATGTCACGTCCAACAGACACAGAATAATACTCTCCCAATTCCACAAACCAAGACGAGTAAATACCCTCTCCTCTTAGCCCCGAGCAAGGTGCTTCATGTTCGATAGAGAAGACAAAGAATAATGGTTATCTGCGTCTGGTTGTTTGCCGTCCGTTTACTTAGACATTAGTGGTATCCAGAGCGGCTCAGTAGACTTGGTGAAGAGGGAAGGCTGGAGGCATAGCTCTGTGTTGGCAGTGCTTGGGACTGTGTGTGCCAGCATACAGGCAGGCAGTCAGTGTGGGGTGGCCTTCAGGGACTGGCACAGCTGATCCCCTCCCTGTCACCTGCCTCACAACAGACCACGCGGGTGGAGTGGGTACTACGGGGTGGGGGGTGGGGGGGTGGGGGGGGGGGTGACAGGAAGGGGGAGGCACCATCACAACAGGACAGGATGGAACACACCATCTTGAGGTTGGGGGGGGGGGGGGGGGCATTCAGGACAGGAATATCCCATCTGGGCATGAGAACAGCAGATATAACCGCGAGGCCTACCTATGGTGAGGTACAGCAATTGGTGGAAGATACCACCTGGGGGCTAGAAAAGGGGGTGGTGGCGGGTCAGTCTCTCTCAACAGGACAGGAAGATACCATCTGGGATTGAGAACAGGGGAGAAATAACTGCTAACTACGGGTGGGGTAGAGGGGCTGGTGGGGAGACAAACAGGAACATACCATCTGGGGGCTGGGGGGGGGGTCAGCTTCCCTCACACACACACACAAGGACAGGAATATACCATTGCCTAGGAGCTACCTAACTCGAGCAGCCACCAGCAGGCAACATATAACATTCAGCAAATTAGATTTTCTCATTACTGTAGCTTGGTAGGGGACTAGATCATGTCGCATTACTGTAGCTTGGTAGGGGGCTACATCATGTCTCATTACTGTAGCTTGGTAGGGGACTAGATCATGTCGCATTACTGTAGCTTGGTAGGGGGCTACATCATGTCTCATTAATGTAGCTTGGTAGGGGACTACATCATGTCTCATTACTGTAGCTTGGTAGGGGACTACATCATGTCTCATTACTGTAGCTTGGTAGGGGGCTACATCATGTCTCATTACTGTAGCTTGGTAGGGGACTAGATCATATCTCATTACTGTAGCTTGGTAGGGGGCTACATCATGTCTCATTACTGTAGCTTGGTAGGGGACTAGATCATGTCTCATTACTGTAACGTGGGTGATACAACATTACAATTGGAAGAATATGATACAGAAGAGCCTAGGAGGTCAGAGCGTAATTTCGTTACCGTGGAATTACCCAAAGGCTGAGACAGATTTTTAAATGTAAATGTTTTCCAAACAAAACAAAAAACATTGATTTTAAACTTTATCAAACCATACAACTCCATGCATAATGACTACTTATAACAATTGACACAAATCACGTTCACTAGCTAGTTTGCCGACTAAGATAACTGCATTTAGCTAGCATTCTTTGGCATTTAGCTAACATTCTTTGGCATTTAGCTAACATTCTTTGGCATTTAGCTAACATTCTCTGGCATTTGGTTAGTTGGCGTTATATGTATTTCCAAAACTTTGGTTTCCCTTCATGTAAATGTAAGCTGGGTGTCGATAGCAACTGCCAGACTCATTCAGTGCTAACGTAATGTTAGCAGGGAAAAGCCTATAAAAGGACACGCCTGACACCCAAACCCGTATTCAATTTATACAAATTAGGTTAGGGTAAGGGTCAAGTTTAAGGGTTTTGCTAGTCGGTTTAAGCGTCAGCGGTGTCCTAATAGTCTCTCCCCGTTAGCATGCTAGTAGGGCTAACATTAGCAAACTAGTAGGCTAATGTTAGTAGGCTGGTATAGCTAAAATTAGCAAACTAGTAGGGCTAACATTAGCGGGCTGGTAGTGCTAACGTTAGCAGGCTAGCAGGGCTAACGTTAGCGGGCTGGTAGGGCTAACGTTAGCGGGCTGGTAGGGCTAACGTTAGCGGGCTGGTAGGGCTAACGTTAGCGGGCTATTAGGGATAACGTTAGCGGGCTGGAAGGGATAACGTTAGCGGGCTGGTAGGGCTAACGTTAGCGGGCTGGTAAGGCTAACGTTAGCGGGCTGGTAGGGCTAACGTTAGCGGGCTGGTAGGGCTAACGTTAGCGGGCTGGTAGGGCTAACGTTAGCGGGCTGGTAGGGCTAACGTTAGCGGGCTGGTAGGGCTAACGTTAGCGGGCTGGTAGGGCTAACGTTAGCAAACTAACCGCTAACTAACCGGTAACGTTAGTCCTACCAGCCTGCTAACATTAGCGGGCTGGTAGGGCTAACGTTAGCAAACTAACCGTTAACTAACCGCTAACGTTAGTCCTACCAGCGTGCTAACGTTAGCGGGCTGGTAGGGCTAACGTTAGCGGGCTGGTAGGGCTAACATTAGCGGGCTTGGATAGCAACCTTGCAAGTTGATTTGTAACCATGAATTGATAAAGTATTTGCTTTTAAGTTGACTGAAAATTGAATTGAAACCAATAGTCATGAGAGAAAATTATTTGGTTTAATTTGAAGTTATACATTTTAAGTACTTTCTGTTGGGAGTTTACATTATAGGAAATAAGGTTGGCTGCCAGCTTCTCCATATTACATCACGCCCCCGGAAAAACTATTTCCCGACATGACTTCTTCAGAATTCTGATCGTTTTTTTTATGTAATAACTCCAAAAGTAGAAAAGTGAGGTGTGACTTTGCATTGGGACTTTTGGTGCTATACGAATACAAAATCCATATGTTACATGTGGTTACGTTTATGCTACCTACCATTTAAAGATATGTGGGTTTTTGGTAACAGAATTTTTAAAAAGGCACAAAATAATGTTTCTTTAAAAAAAATATTTTTCCCGGGAAAAAATATTCTAATTGAAATATTAAGGATGTTGATATTAGTTGGCAAGGGTCTTTAGGTCAACATTGTTGTGTTTTGGTGTATTTCTCATACCTTGTAAGATTTTTTTTCAGGTAGATGTTTTCTAAGACTCTTTTTCTATCTGATTGACAAGAAATAAAAGCCTTTGTTGATTCCTAAATTCTAGGATGGAAAATGGTTGAAAGATGTATACAGTGCCTTCAGAAAGTATTCACACCACTTGTGTTACGGCCTGAATTCAAAATTGATTAAATATTATTTTTTTCCTCGCACACATCTACACACAATGCCTGTGCTTAATTCCATTCTATAATTTAATTTTTATCCTGAAAAACTCCCAAGTCCTTAACGATTACAAACATACCCATAACAAGAAAATATGGAGAGTGGTACTCAGTAATGTGTTGGATTTGCCCCAAACATAACACTATTTTTCAGGAAAAAAATTTAATTGCTTTGCCACATTTTTTTCAGTATTACTTTAGTGCCTTGTTGCAAACAGGATGCATGTTTTGAAATATTTTTATTCTGTACAAGCTTCCTTCTTTTTACTCTGTCAATAAGGTTAGTATGGTGGAGTGACTACAATGTTGTTGATCCACCCTCACTTCTCCTATCACAGCCATTAAACTGTTCGAAAGTTACCATTGGCCTCATGGTGAAATCCCTGAGCGGTTTGCTTCCTGTCCGGCAACTGAGTTAGGAAGGACGCCTGTATCTTTGTAGTGACTTGGTGTATTGATGCAACATACAAAAAAAAGTGTAATTAATAACTTCACCATGCTCAAAGGGATATTGAGTGTCTGTTTTTGATTTTTTTTTACTCATCTACCAATAGGTGCCCTTCTTTGCGAGTCATTAGAAAACCTCCTTGGTCTTTGGGTTTGAAATGGACTGCTTGACTGAGGGACCTTACAGATAATTGTATGTGTGGTGTATCAAAAATCATGTCCATGCAACTAATTAAGAAAATGTTAACTCCTGAACGTACGGCTTGTCATAACAAAGGGGTTCAATACTTATTTACTCAACACATTTCAGCTTTTCATTTTGAAATTACATTTGTACACATTTCCAAAAAAACAATTCAACTTTTGACATTACGGGGTATTTGTGTGTAAGCCAGTGGAGAAAAAATAAAAAATCTCAATTTAACTAATTTAAAATTCAGGCTGTAACCCAACAAAATGTGGAAAAAGTCAAGGGGTGTGAATACTTTCAAAAGGGATCAGTTTCCTTAATTTCTCAAAAATACATAGACTCATAGCTTTCATTTGACACAGAATTTGACATATGAACTTCACATGTTGTTACATGGAAATGGAAATGACCAACGGCTACCTCAGACTTATCAAAAGACAAACTGATGTTTGTCGTCTTCCTCTAGCACACAACTGACACGTACACATCTAGCACACGACTGACACGTACACATCTAGCACACGACTGACACGTACACATCTAACACACGACTGACACGTACACATCTAGCACACGACTGACACGTACACATCTAGCACACGACTGACACGTACACATCTAGCACACAACTGACACGTACACATCTAGCACACGACTGACACGTACACATCTAGCACACGACTGACACGTACACATCTAGCACACGACTGACACGTACACATCTAGCACACGACTGACACGTACACATCTAGCACACGACTGACACGTACACATCTAGCACACGACTGACACGTACACATCTAGCACACGACTGACACGTACACATCTAGCACACGACTGACACGTACACATCTAGCACACAACTGACACGTACACATCTAGCACACGACTGACACGTACACATCTAGCACACGACTGACACGTACACATCTAGCACACGACTGACACGTACACATCTAGCACACGACTGACACGTACACATCTAGCACACAACTGACACGTACACATCTAGCACACGACTGACACGTACACATCTAGCACACGACTGACACGTACACATCTAGCACACAACTGACACGTACACATCTAGCACACAACTGACACGTACACATCTAGCACACGACTGACACGTACACATCTAGCACACAACTGACACGTACACATCTTTTTGTGTTTGCAAACGACGGCAGAACAAACAGTTGCAGAACAAACGGTTGCAGAACAAACGGGAGTTCGCAAAGAGAAAAAAAAAGCCTCAATTCACATGTTGCTTACGAGTGCAGTTCACACTCCTTTTGGATTATAATTGGATTTTAAGACTCGTTTGATTCTCCAACTTACTATAAATGTGTGTGTTATCATCGCCAATCAACTGCATTATACTTAAATACTTCGACCAGTAAAATGGCTCTTTGGCTAGCTTTGCCTCCAGCCTATGTCAACGAGCATTAGCATTCTAGCTTACAACGTCTGCATCCAAGAAATAGTTATTTTGCAAAGATCACAACCAAATATAATCTTAGCGACTGTTCAAGCAATAATCCAAACTACATTGTAACTGTATGACAAAAGCGTATTTATTTAGCCCGGGTACACCATTGACATTTTAAAATGAATTTACATTTGAACTTCTAATTACTACCACAAAGATGGACGCCAGTCCGCAAAATGGTCAACTGAAAATGGTCATGTCTATTCTAGTATCTATATTTCTATAATCTCAATAGGTTTCCTATGGAGGCTTGACAATATAATTTAAAAATAATAATAGATATTCTCATTCAAGTCAGCATTCTCTAATGTATGGACTTCCAACCATTGTTGTGGTACCATTAGAAAGTTGACATTTCAAACCATTCCCATTTTAGTAGATTTATCAGCAGAAATGTTACACCCACCCTGTTTTTAAGAGCATATGTTGGGCACAACATAAAAACCTAAGATGATGTGAAATAAGGTCCGAACTAAACTATATGCGAGTATGAAAAAAAAAAATGAAAAAAAATCTGAATTTACACGTTTAATTTGAGGGAGAGTTTTACGAGAGGAATTGCACTTAAAAACTGTTTTGATGGCTACGATTAAAAACAGAGCTGCTATTTTTATTTCTCCATCTTAACTGATAATTAAAGTGCGCCTCCCATTCGAGTGCGTTAGCTATAGTCAACGGTAGGCAGAATCAGAGCATCACCCACCACTTTACAATGTGAGCTGGTGGCAGTATAATGTAACGTGAGCTGGAGGCAGTATAATGTAATGTGAGCTGGATGCAGTATAATGTAATGTGAGCTGGAGGCAGTATAATGTAATGTGAGCTGGAGGCAGTAGAATGGTTTGAAACCTGAATGTTTTTCCTATACTTGAAATAATGAGGCGTGTCTTACTTTGCTTCAAAGTAGCCAAGTGAAAATCCATTCATAGAAACTTAGAGCCAATTATTTTAGTAAGACTTCATCATGCCATTAACTAGCATTTCTCTACTGTTCTATTGGTTTTCATAATCAACATTATTTCGTTGTCCAGAAGCCCAAAATCACAATCCTAGTCATATTATCAACCCATCCTAGTTGTTGCTATTACATTCCCCCTCTTTCTAAGTTTCTAACAGAGATGTATCTGTCACAGAGTGCATTCGGAAAGTATTCAGACCCCTTGACTTTTCCCACATTCTGTTACGTTACAGCTTTATTCTAAAATGGATTAAATCGTTTTTTCCCCCCTCATCAATCTACACACAATACCCTATAATGACAAAGCAAAAACTGTTTTTTTTTGTACATTTCAGACCGTTTACTCAGTACTTTGTTAAAGCACATTTGGCAGCGATTACAGCCTCAGGTCTTCTTGGGTATGACACTACAAGCTTGGCACACCTGTATTTGGGAAGTTTCTCCCATTCTTCTCTGCAGATCCTCTCAAGCTCTGTCAGGTTGGATGGGGAGTGTCGCTGCACAGCTATTTTCTCCAGAGATGTTTGATCGGGTTCAAGTCCGGGCTCTGGCTGGGCCACTCAAGGTCATTCAGACTTGTACTGCAGCCAGTCCTGCGTTGTCTTGGCTGTGTGCTTAGGGTCATTGTCCTGTTGGAAGGTGAACCTTCGTCCCCAGTCTAAGGTCCTGAGAATTCTGGAACAGGTCTCCATCAAGTTTCCTCTGTTCATCTTTCCAACGATCCTGACTATTCTCCCAAGTCCCTGCCACTGAAAAACACCACACAGCATGATGCTGCCACCACCATGCTTCACCGTAGGAATCGTGCCATGTTTCCTCCAGACGCTTGGCATTCAGGTCAAAGAGTTCTATCTTTTTTGTATTTTTTTGTATTTTTTTGGGGGGGGTGGATCAGCTTAATATTGCGGAAAGAATGTTGCTTCCAATGTAATTGTCTGCATCATTTCCAATCCCCCATATTTTGGGGGGTAAATATATATATCCTTTCACGTATGCATACATATACACATATATACATACACATACCTACATAGACATACATACTTTTTTAAAGAGTATACCTTTATTATTATTCCCCGCAAACCCTACCACCGATCCCCCAATTGGAGTAAACTGATAAACATTTCTGTTTTTACCTTCAATTTATACATCTTATACACATTTTACAGACACAGTCTACTTTATAATAGTTCTCTCTTGTTTGTTCTTAGTCCTTCCTCTATTTCTGTTGTCCATCCAGTTTGATTTCCACTTGTAACTGTGCTATTTCACAATAGCTCCGCACCTATACACATTTCACAGATCCCGTATGCCCTACATTGTTTATCTTGTTATTAGTCCCACCCTTCAGCTCCACTCAACCTTTCCCATCTATCTTCCAACATCATCCATTTCGGATTTTTATTTGCCATATATTTTTCAACTGTGCTGTGATGCTTCACAAAAGATTTGAATCTTCCTATTCTCATAGCTTCCACGGATTGTAAATTAAAAATAAACATTTTTGCTAAAATAATTATTATATTATTGATTGATTGACTATGGCTTTTCAAATCCCCCAGTATTGCTATCTGTAGCGTTAGTTCTACGCAAATGTTGCAATTATTCAACCATTCCTGGACCTGTGACCAAAAACGAGCTACATGCGGACAATACCAAAATAAATGGTCTAATGACTCTGCCTCCTCACAGCAGAATCTACAGAGCTGAGAAGATTGTATCCCCCATATATATAACATTCTATTAGTTGCAAGAATTTTGTACAGTAATTTAAATTGAAAAATTCGAAGTTTTGAATCCGGCGTTGTTTTGCGTATCAATTCATAAACCATGTGCCATGGAATGGGTACATCGAAAATCTCTTCCCAACTATTTTGCAATTTATATGGCACAGCTGTAAGTTTTTTGGTCCTTAAATGAAATTGGTATATGTTTTTATTTATCACACTTTTCTTTAACCATTTATGTTCTTTAATATAAGGCCGACATACAAGTTCCTTACTTTTATCCCCTTCCACCTGCCTCTTCCATTTTTGTGGTAATGCTGCAATTAATTGGTTGTAATTTTGGGTAGAGCAGACATTTCCATATGTCTGTGTTAGCTGCATGTGTGACATTACTCCACCAGTCCTATTTATGATATCATTCACAAAAATTATACCTTTTTTAAACATTTCTTCGATAAACAAAGAGTTCTATCTTGGTTTCATCAGACCAGAGAATCTTGTTTCTCAAGGTTAGAGAGTCCTTTAGGTGGCTTTTGGCAAACACCAAGCGGGCTGTCATGTACCTTTTACTGAGGAGTGGCTTCCATCTGGCCACTCTATAATAAAGGCCTGATTGGTGGAGTGCTGCAGAGATGGTTGCTCTTCTGGAAAGTTCTCCCATCTCCATAGAGGAACTCTGGAGCTCTGTCAGTGACCATCAGGTTCTTGGTCACCTCCCTGACCAAAGCCCTTCTCCCCCGATTGCTCAGTTTGGCCGGGCGGCCAGTTCTAGGAAGAATCTTGATGGTTCCAAACTTCTTCCATTTAAGAATGATGGAGGCCACTGTGTTCTTGGGGACCTTCAATGCTGCAGAAATGTTTTGGTACCCTTCCCCAGATCTGTGCCTCGACACAATCCTGTCTCGGAGCTCTACGGACAATTCCTTCGACCTCATGGCTTGGTTTATGCTCTGACATACACTGTCAACTGTGGGACCTTTATATAGACAGGTGTGTACCTTTCCAAATCATGTCCAATCAAGTTGTAAAAACATCAAAGGATGATCAATCGAAATAGGAACGCTGTGAGCTCAATTTTGAGTCTCATAACAAAGGGTCTGAATACTTTGTTAGATACTACAGCACTGTCGGCGCAAGCATTTCGCTACACCCACAATAACATCTGCTAAATATGTGACCAGTAACATTTGATTGGATTTAGAATAATGCAAACCATCTCCTTGACTCTATCCAGGGAAAGCAAATAAACGCTGAATGAATGACAAATGGATGGAGTGGCCAAATAATTGTGTAAGTTACTTCACAATCAAATTTAAAATGAGGACTAACTGAATGAGGAGGGTGAAGAGGTTGATTTCATTTAGAACAACAATAGTGCTATGATGAATTTGTGTTTATCAGCGTTGGCACTTATGTTAATAATTTGACAGAATGCGAGTTGATACCATTCTCTTTTATGTTTAACTTTGTAAAAAAAATAAGCTGTTACAGGACTGTTTTATTTAGTGTAACTATATTTCTAATCAAATGTATTTTAAGGGACATTAAAGCATGCTATGTGTTGCAGTGGGGCCTATAGAATAATGGAAAACGTCTCCTTGACTCTATCCAAGTTGATGAGTGGGAAACAAAACGATGCCAGTCAACCTGCACAGCCGGCCCATCGAAACCACACCCAAACTACATTTCACACATAAGAGCCTATAGACAAGATTAAAATTGACAATCTGAAGAGTGACAATATTAGGCCTTTCAGTTGTCAAATTGTACAAATGAAGAGATGGTCGTATCTTGTAATTTACAGACGCAGGGAAAGGATCATTAATTTATCAAATCCTCCTTCAGAGGATTTCCTTCAGAGTCACGTCCAGGTAAAACATTGATTTCTAATATAGTATCAGAAGGAGGATATTCTGCCGTTTCTATGACACTTATCTTTGTCAAATAACTCTCGAAATTCAAGAGGTGCAGCACTATTTTCAAATTTCACTTTTCCCCCCAAAATATCCATGCTGCCATATCCTGTCCATACATTCAGCACATGGCCAATCATGCAGCAGCATTACTCCGGCTACTAAGCAACAAAAAAAAAAATATATATATATATATATATATCAATAATAAATAAAATAATAAATAATAAATAAACAAATACAAATAAAATAGTAACATAATCAAATGTAATTCATCTGGGTGAAGAGGATGACTATATTAAGAACAATAGTGCAATGACGATGAAAAATGGTGGGTATTGTGTGCAGTCTAGTTATGTTATTATGAAAGGCTGGAAATGGCATATAAATTCCCCTCAGAGTCAAATCTGACATTGGAGTACAACATACTATGTGTGTAGCTCACAATGGCAAGCCCCAAACAAACGAAGGGACGCACTGACAGCATTGCAAACGTTGCAGAATTTTAGATGAGTTGGGAGTCGGATGGAGGATCGAATATCGAGCATGAAAAATCGACGTTGCCGATGAAGAGTCTTCATCTGATTCTAAAATGTCGACTTCGAGCCTCCCCCTTCCGATTGCCTGAGCCTCGACGCAGAAAAACCCAGAACACAGCCAACTGAGACGGTGCTCCCAACTGCCTCGGTGAGACAGGAGTCTGGGAGGGACGGCACAGTTTGGGTAGAAATGAATGATGATGAGTTAACGTGACATGTTGATGTTGCAACATATCAGAGATTGTACTGTTCCTCACACAGGAAGTGAAACGGTACACGTCTATGGATAAACTCAAAACAGTTATTGCACTCCTGTATGTCCGCGGGAGCATGGATGTGGACGAAATTTCATCCGCTGGTGATTGTCAAGCAAATAACTGGTTGGTCTCAAGGTAATTGACCGTTAATTAACATAAAACACATTTAGCATCTCCTGGCTTCCACACAGACTACAAGCCATTTTTATAAAAGTATAATAAACCCATGTAATATAGCCTACACCTTCACAATAAATCCATGATTAATTTTAGACAGGTCTAAAGAAGCATCATATGAAGAAAATGTAGTCTATTTCAGAAGAACAGAATAGCGTCCTCTGAGTTGTCCTTATGTTAGGTCCTGATCTGGCTATGCTACACTAGTTCATTTAGGAGACAAGATTTGCTTAGAATTCAAGTGTCATTATTTTATAGTATGAAGAACACAATTGAACAAAGCTGAATAAAATAGAAAGGATATTTTCTCCAAGCGATTTGAGGGAGTGAACACATTTATTCTGTGTTGAGCGGATAACAAAGAAAGAGGTATTCCTATATGTTTATTTTAGAGTTACTAATTTAACTTTAGTTGTTCTACAAACGTTGGTTTATAGGTTTTGATTTTTATACATTCTAAGGCTGCATGATGTGACTCTAATGATGATTTGAAAAAAGTAGCTTTAAAAGGCATGACCTCTGCTTTGTTTGTTTTTTGCGCAGGCTGTACACACTTCATCAGTCTCTCATTCACAATTTGACAAGCACTTGATAATGCCTCGAATTTCCCGGCGGCATCCCCTTTGTATGGCCATAATGCACATAAATCCATGCCTTTTGCAGCCCTTCTCCCTAAATGCTGCCGAAGCACATTATCCAATTCCAAGGTGCATATTGAAGATATTGGAAGAACTGTCCGCATTTACTTTTCGTCAGCCAACAAGATGAGTAGTCCTAACGAACAGCAAAAGCACTAGCCTATGTCAATCTACTATCCCCCTATGGTACAAAAGTTGACCTATTCTATTCTGTGGGAGAAATAAATATCCCAAAACAGTCTGGGACAGTTGTGGGATGTGATTGATCCCAAATGAATACAACCACTAGCATCAAAAACACTTTTTTACGCAATGTGTTTAACTTAAAATGCTGATAAACTATTGGGCTATTTCTTCACATAACAAGTGCAGCAATGCGCACCCACGGCAGTAGTTCCATTAGCGGGAAAACACCATGATCAAAAGTGACCACAAATGCGATTATACATGTAATGCTTTTATTATAAAAGGTGCATTTTTATGGTGAAAATTATCTTCCCCAAACTCGAAACTCATGTGCTACATTCAGTATATGTCTGCCAGTTAGGCTCTACACCTGTTTGTAAAGCAGATTAATGTGCTTCATTTTCAGAAGTTATTTGGCCACTTTAGTTGTGATACAAACCTTATCAAAACATATGGGCTAGGCTACATGAGATGTGCGACTATGATTCGAAAAAAGTCACACAAAAAAGGCATTGTTTCTTGCCTTACGCTGGGCATCATTCACAAGTGATAATATATAATTCACAACTGATAGGCTAATATTGTCACCCATCAGACTATTCTTGATTTAATCTTGTCTTTACATATTCTAAATAATATATTTGTGAAGTTTATTTTGATTTATAACGGATGATTATCATGGACCTGTCTCTAAACAGGGGCAGGGGGAAAAAATACCTGTAATCTATGCACTTAAATAGCGAATGGAGGACGCTTTTCCTGTGGTTTATTTTCATGCCAGCCAGGTAGGCTGGGATGCAGGGTTGTGTTCCGACCCCTAAACAACAATAATTGTGTGCTGGAGGGATGCAGGGTTGTGTTCCAACCCCTAAACAACAGTAATTGTGTGATGGAGGGATGCGTTCCAAACGAAACAACTACAAGTGTCCTTGCTCTAGTTCCTCTTCTTTAAGTCATACAAGTGCAATGAAATTGCTTAGCAACTGTGCACTCTGGAGAGGTGTGGCCACTTTGAGACACCAGTTAGTCCTCTCACTCAAAAACCCTTGTCATTTTTTGGTCTTATGTTGGAACCTACCCCTCACATTTTCCAAGAATATACTTATCGTGTTACTGAATGTATTCAGAGTATTTTCAGATTTCGTTATCAACAAAATGTGGCCCAAAAAAAACACAGTACATTTAAAATGCACATAAAAAAATATCAACAATAAATGTAATTTTTGTTTGGATTCAGTCTTGTGTCAGGTGAACTGTCAGTCTAATAATTGGCTCGACTTACCCCAAGGCAAACATTTTCACTATATTAACCAAAAAGATATATGGACGCTCTTTCATCCTAGGTTTAGGACCTCATATTGACGCGTATCTACTTTGGTTTAAGATACACAAGCATCATGAAACCTCTAAAAACCCATTCATCTGACTTGGTGAAAATCTGTTTCTTGGACCTAACAAAGCTGGCGAAACAATCTGTAGCTCTAAGCTAGAAGCAGACATTCCTGATTTATCTAAGATGATGTGTTTCTCTGATGATGATGATGATGTATGGTGCCTTCAGAAAGTATTCATACCCCCCTTTATGTTTTACAGCCTTACATTTATTTCTCACCCATCTACACACAATACCCCATAATGACAAAGTAAAAACATGTTTTAGACATTTTGGCTAATTTATTGAAAATTAAATATAGAAATCTCTCATCTATTTACATACGTATTCATACCCCTTTATCAATACTTTGTAGAAGCACCTTTGGTGGCAATTACAGCTTTAAGTCATCTCGGGTATTATGTCTGGGGAGGCAGGTAGCCTAGTGGTTAGAGTGTTGGACTAGTAACCAGCAGGTAGCCTAGTGGTTAGAGTCTTGGACTAGTAACCAGCAGGTAGCCTAGTGGTTAGAGTCTTGGACTAGTAACCAGCAGGTAGCCTAGTGGTTAGAGCGTTGGACTAGTAACCAGCAGGTAGCCTAGTGGTTAGAGCGTTGGACTAGGAACCAGCAGGTAGCCTAGTGGTTAGAGCGTTGGATTAGTAACCAGCAGGTAGCCTAGTGGTTAGAGCATTGAACTAGTAACCAGCAGGTAGCCTAGTGGTTAGAGCGTTGGACCAGTAACCAGCAGGTAGCCTAGTGGTTAGAGTCTTGGACTAGTAACCAGCAGGTAGCCTAGTGGTTAGAGCGTTGGACTAGTAACCAGCAGGTAGCCTAGTGGTTAGAGCGTTGGACTAGGAACCAGCAGGTAGCCTAGTGGTTAGAGTGTTGGATTAGTAACCAGCAGGTAGCCTAGTGGTTAGAGCATTGAACTAGTAACCAGCAGGTAGCCTAGTGGTTAGAGCGTTGGACCAGTAACCAGCAGGTAGCCTAGTGGTTAGAGTCTTGGACTAGTAACCAGCAGGTAGCCTAGTGGTTAGAGTCTTGGACTAGTAACCAGCAGGTAGCCTAGTGGTTAGAGCGTTGGACTAGTAACCAGCAGGTAGCCTAGTGGTTAGAGCGTTGGACTAGGAACCAGCAGGTAGCCTAGTGGTTAGAGTGTTGGATTAGTAACCAGCAGGTAGCCTAGTGGTTAGAGCATTGAACTAGTAACCAGCAGGTAGCCTAGTGGTTAGAGCGTTGGACCAGTAACCAGCAGGTAGCCTAGTGGTTAGAGTCTTGGACTAGTAACCAGCAGGTAGCCTAGTGGTTAGAGCGTTGGACCAGTAACCAGCAGGTAGCCTAGTGGTTAGAGTCTTGGACTAGTAACCAGCAGGTAGCCTAGTGGTTAGAGCGTTGGACTAGTAACCAGCAGGTAGCCTAGTGGTTAGAGCGTTGGACTAGGAACCAGCAGGTAGCCTAGTGGTTAGAGTGTTGGATTAGTAACCAGCAGGTAGCCTAGTGGTTAGAGCATTGAACTAGTAACCAGCAGGTAGCCTAGTGGTTAGAGCGTTGGACCAGTAACCAGCAGGTAGCCTAGTGGTTAGAGTCTTGGACTAGTAACCAGCAGGTAGCCTAGTGGTTAGAGCGTTGGACTAGTAACCAGCAGGTAGCCTAGTGGTTAGAGCGTTGGACTAGGAACCAGCAGGTAGCCTAGTGGTTAGAGTGTTGGATTAGTAACCAGCAGGTAGCCTAGTGGTTAGAGCATTGGACTAGTAACCAGCAAGTAGCCTAGCGGTTAGCTAGCGGTTAGAGTGTTGGACTAGTAACCAGCAGGTAGCCTAGCGGTTAGAGTGTTGGACTAGTAACCAGCAGGTAGCCTAGTGGTTAGAGTGTTGGACTAGTAACCAGCAGGTAGCCTAGTGGTTAGAGCGTTGGACTAGTAACCAGCAGGTAGCCTAGTGGTTAGAGCGTTGGACTAGTAACCAGCAGGTAGCCTAGTGGTTAGAGTGTTGTGCCAGTAACCAGCAGGTAGCCTAGTGGTTAGAGCGTTGGACTAGTAACCAGCAGGTAGGCTTGTGGTTAGAGCATTGGACTAGTAACCAGCAGGTAGCCTAGTGGTTAGAGCATTGGGCCAGTAACCAGCAGGTAGCCTAGTGGTTAGAGTGTTGGACTAGTAACCAGCAGGTAGCCTTGTGGTTAGAGCGTTGGACTAGTAACCAGCAGTAGCCTAGTGGTTAGAGTGTTGGACTAGTAACCAGCAGGTAGCCTAGTGGTTAGAGTGTTGTGCCAGTAACCAGCAGGTAGCCTAGTGGTTAGAGTGTTGTGCCAGTAACCAGCAGGTAGCCTAGTGGTAAGAGCATTGGACTAGTAACCAGCAGGTAGCCTAGTGGTTAGAATGTTGGACTAGTAACCAGCAGGTAGCCTCGTGGTTAGAGCGTTGGACTAGTAAACAGCAGGTAGTCTAGTGGTTAGAGCATTGGGCCAGTAACCAGCAGGTAGCCTAGTGGTTAGAGTGTTGGACTAGTAACCAGCAGGTGGCCTAGTGGTTAGAGCGTTGGACTAGTAACCAGCAGGTAGCCTAGTGGTTAGAGTGTTGAGCCAGTAACTGAAAGGTTGGATTGAATCCCCTGAGCTGACAAGGTAAAAATCTGGTGTTCTGCCCCTGAACAAGGCAGTTAACCCCACTGTTCCCCGGGTTTTTCCGTCATTGTAAATAATAATTTGTTCTTAATTGACTTGCCTAGTTAAATTAAAAGAGTAAAACATGTCTGTATCAGCTTTGCACATGTGGATTTGGGGATTTCAGTCCTATACTTCTTGGCAGATTTGTCTCCAACTCTGTTAAGTTAGATGGGGAGCGGTGGTGAACAGCAACCTTCAAGTCTTTCCACAGATTTTCAATGGGATATAAGTCTGAGCTTTAGCTGGGCCACTCAAGGACTTTCACATTGTTGTTCTGAAGCAATTCTAGCTTTGCTTTGGCTGTATGCTTGGGGTCATTGTCCTGTTGGAACGTAAATCTTCACCTCAGTCTAAGGTCGTTTGCACTCTGAAGCAGGTTCTCATCAAGGATTTGCCTGTATTTGGCTCCATTCATTGTTCCTCTCTATCCTTACCAGTCTCCCAGTCCCTGCCGCTGAAAAGCATCCCCGTAGCATGATGCAACCACCATGCTTCAACAGTAAGGATGGTGTTAGACAGGTCATATGAGCTGTGCTTGGTTTTCTCCAGATAGCACTTTGCATTCAGGCCAAAGAGTTCATTTTTGTCTCATCAGAATCTTTTGCCTGATGTATTTCACGTGCCCTTTTTTTGCCTTCTCTAGCCGTGCGGCCATGTGCCTTTTTCTCAGGAGTGGCTTCTGTCTGGCCACTCTCCCATAAATCCCAGAATACTGAAGTGCCTGAGAGACTGTTGTCCCTTCTGGCAGGTTGTCCCATCTTAGCCAAGGAACTCTGTAGTTCTGTCAGAGTGGTCAGTGGTAGTTGTGACCAAGGTCCTTCTTTCCCGGTTGCTAAGTTTGGTCGGACGGCCAGCATTAGGCAGTCTGGGTAGTTCCATATATATCTTACATTTCGAAATGATGGAGACCAGTGTACTCTTTCCAACACTCTAGAAATTGTTTTATACCCTACCCCAGTTATCTGCCTCATTACAATTCTATCTCGGGAACTCTACAGACAGTTCCTTGGACTTCATGGTATAGTTTCTGCTCTGACATGAACTGTCAATTGTGGGACCTTATATATAGACAAGTGTGTTTTTTTTTAAATCATGTCCAAACAATTGAATTGGTCACAGGTGGACTCAAGATGTAGGGACATCTCAAGGATGATCAAAGGAAATTGGATTCACCTGTGTTTAATTTGGAGTGTCATTGCAATGGGGGGGGGGGGGGGGGGTGAATACTTATGTAAATGAGATATTTCTGTATTTCCTTTTCAATAAATAAAATCTCTGTCATTGTGAGGCATTGTGTGTAGATGGGTGTGAAAATATATATTTAAAAAAATATATATATTCAGGTTGTAACAATGTTGAATAAGTCAAGGGGTATGAATACTTTCTGTATGTTATCGATGATGTATGTTAACGATGATGATGCAGGGCTCGACATTTACTCAGATTTCTTGACCGGGACAAGTAAAAAAATAAATAATAATAATCTAAACATCAAATAATTACTCCAGGCCAACATTGGTATAATATCTGAAAACTTTTTTCATGTACCTAAATTTAAAAAAAAGCTGACGTGCATATTGACTACAGACTCATGTCCAAACCGATGTTGACATGAGGGAGGCGCCAGAAAATGTAGCCAAACTTTAATTAAACTACGTCAATATAGACTAAACGCCAGTCATGTTTGACAAATATAATGAAGGAAAATTAAACATTAACGTCCTTTAGACTCTAAAGGTTTGATTCCGTCCACATCAGATGATCACATGACCAGAGAGTGTTGTACAACCCACCCACCTTGAATCTGAGAGGAGGCTGTTGAGCATTTTTAAACTATTTAACCATTAACATAATTGTTTCAAACTTGGACATTTTGTAATTTTGCCTTGATTCAAAGTAACCTAGCCAACCCTAGCCTAGCAAACCATAGCCAACCCTAGCTAAAATACGACAATAGAAATGTTGAGGCAATTATTTTATAAACACTTAATGCCATTGAAACCATGTTGTCATGTTCTATTGGTTTTCAAATCAATGTTATTTTATTATCCAGCAGCCAAATGCATAATCCTAGTCTCCCGCCACAAGGGGACACTAGAGCGCGATGAGCCAAGTAAAAGCTCATAAAAAGTATTTGGTTGTAATTGTAATGTTGCAATATTTTATAGGCTACCAAGGGTGGCCAATCATCCTCCAGGAGAGCCTTAAAGGGGCAGTGTTGTATTTTGAGATGTGCTTGAATATGCAAAGAAGCAAATAAGCAGAGTAGCCTACATTTTTGTCTAATTCTTTATGGTAAATAACATAATAATGCATTTTACTTTGTAATGATGCAAAAAGTGTGTTTTTTTGGGGGGGGGAGACGACAATTGACTTGACTTACTCCAATCCACCAATGTTTGTTTACTTTAAGTATAGATAGCTAGCTAAGTGACTATTGCAATCAGACGATTGTGATGTTTGCATGGGTGGATTCAGTGAAATATATTGGGGGGGGGATTGAAAAAATATAGAGCACTACAGAAGCTTGCCAGGTGTGTCGCCATGAACAATGGCATGCATCACCACCTTCGCTAAGCTCAGATTCACTTTTGGGGGTTTGCAGTTCAGGGGACAGTGCACATGAGTTGAAGTAACATAGCAAATCAGAGTTTAGACAAATAATGCAAGTAATGCAATAAATCAAAACAACTACAAGCTAGTAAGCTAGCTAGCGATCCATAACCAGCGAGCTATCTGACCGGCATATAGCTAGCTAACTAGCGATCCATAACCAGCGAGCTATCTGACCGGCATACGGCTAGCTAGCTACCCATAACCAGCAAGCTATCTGACCGGCATATAGCTAGCTAACTACCCATAACCAGCGAGTTATCTGACCGGCATATGGCTAGCTAGCTACCCATAACCAGCATGCTATCTGACCGGCATATAGCTAGCTAGCTACCCATAACCAGCGAGCTATCTGACCGGCATATGGCTAGCTAGCTACCCATAACCAGCAAGCTATCTGACCGGCATATAGCTAGTTAGCTACACACTACCTCATTCATAGAAGCTAAACGGCTACCCATAACGGCCTAACTACCCATAACCAGCGAGCTATCTGACTGGCATATGG
This sequence comes from Salvelinus fontinalis, assembly GCF_029448725.1. NCBI lineage: Eukaryota > Metazoa > Chordata > Actinopteri > Salmoniformes > Salmonidae > Salvelinus > Salvelinus fontinalis. The sequence continues at coordinate 45,169,254 of NC_074692.1, forward strand.
CTAGCTAACTACCCATAACCAGCATGCTATCTGACCGGCATATAGCTAGCTAGCTACCCATAACCAGCAAGCTATCTGACCGGCATATAGCTAGTTAGCTACCCATAACCAGCGAGCTATCTGACCGGCATATAGCTAGTTAGCTACACACTACCTCATTCATAGAACATAAACGGCTACCCATAACGGCCTAACTACCCATAACCAGCGAGTTATCTGACCGGCATATGGCTAGCTAGCTACCCCTAACCAGCAAGCTATCTGACCGGCATATAGCTAGTTAGCTACCCCTAACCAGCAAGCTATCTGACCGGCATATAGCTAGTTAGCTACACACTACCTCATTCATAGAAGCTAAACGGCTACCCATAACGGCCTAACTACCCATAACCAGCGAGCTATCTGACTGGCATATGGCTAGCTAACTAACCAGCATGCTATCTGACCGGCATATAGCTAGCTAGCTACCCATAACCAGCGAGCTATCTGACCGGCATATAGCTAGCTAACTACCCATAACCAGCGAGCTATCTGACCGGCATATAGCTAGCTAGCTACCCATAACCAGCGAGCTATCTGACCGGCATATAGCTAGCTAGCTACCCATAACCAGCAAGCTATCTGACCGGCATATAGCTAGCTAGTTACCCATAACCAGCAAGCTATCTGACCGGCATATAGCTAGCTAGCTACCCATAACCAGCAAGCTATCTGACCGGCATATAGCTAGCTAGTAACCCATAACCAGCAAGCTATCTGACCGGCATATAGCTAGTTAGCTACACACTACCTCATTCATAGAACATAAACGGCTACCCATAACGGCCTAACTACCCATAACCAGCGAGCTATCTGACTGGCATATGGCTAGCTAACTACCCATAACCAGCATGCTATCTGACCGGCATATAGCTAGCTAGCTACCCATAACCAGCTTACTATCTGACCGGCATATAGCTAGCTAACTACCCATAACCAGCGAGCTATCTGACCGGCATATAGCTAGCTAACTACCCATAACCAGCGAGCTATCTGACCGGCATATAGCTAGCTAGCTACCCATAACCAGCGAGCTATCTGACCGGCATATAGCTAGCTAGCTACCCATAACCAGCGAGCTATCTGACCGGCATATATCTAGCTAGCTACCCATAACCAGCAAGCTATCTGACCGGCATATAGCTAGCTAGTTACCCATAACCAGCAAGCTATCTGACCGGCATATAGCTAGTTAGCTACACACTACCTCATTCATAGAAGCTAAACAGCTACCCATAACGGCCTAACTACCCATAACCAGCGAGCTATCTCACTGGCATATGGCTAGCTAACTACCCATAACCAGCATGCTATCTGACCGGCATATAGCTAGCTAGTTACCCATAACCAGCAAGCTATCTGACCAGCATATAGCTAGTTAGCTACACACTACCTCATTCATAGAACATAAACGGCTACCCATAACGGCCTAACTACCCATAACCAGCGAGCTATCTGACCGGCATATGGCTAGCTAGCTACCCATAACCAGCAAGCTATCTGACCGGCATGTAGCTAGTTAGCTACCCATAACCAGCAAGCTATCTGACCGGCATATAGCTAGTTAGCTACACACTACCTCATTCATAGAAGCTAAACGGCTACCCATAACGGCCTAACTACCCATAACCAGAGAGCTATCTGACTGGCATATGGCTAGCTAACTACCCATAACCAGCATGCTATCTGACCGGCATATAGCTAGCTAGTTACCCATAACCAGCGAGCTATCTGACCGGCATATAGCTAGTTAGCTGCACACTACCTCATTCATAGAAGCCTAACTACCCAAAACGGCCATATTTCCATGTAACAGCGCTTGTTTAAAGAAAACAGACGGAAGACAAATAGACTACCTGTGCTAAATTAGCCATCTGCGTCTCCTAATACTTGTGTGTAAACGGAAGACGGACGTCACAAACATGTTTCCACTGAAAAATACTGTCGGCTGCAACTGCGTTAAAACAGCGTTCACTACGTGTATATTTTGCATCTGTGAAAATGTTTTATGTGATATGTAGTGACGGGAAACCAAGGCTTTCTGAAGGCTTCTGCTCTTTCACGAAAAACAGTTAATTACTCAAAGCTTCATTATCTGTTCATAATGCACACTAGTGACATCTGCTGGTCAGCAATAAATATCATTTTTCTCCCCAGTGTTTTCTTCAAAACTCTGTGGTGCAGCGGTAAGTCATTGGCTTTAGTAGCCTATAATCAGTTGAAACACCAGGTTCGCATCATGCTTCCCCTTTATGCCTTCAAGTTTAGGCTACTATTTTTCAAAAACAAAATCTATGGCATTATATAGGCTGCTTAAGACAGAAGCGTATACTATACAAAATAAAACAAATGATTTAAACAGAAAATTAACCACACTTTCTGCACTAAATAGTGTCTTCAACTGGAATCGACCTCCTACCATCACGAATTTGACTGTTCCAAATAATTCCCTACTCTACCTGCTTAAACTACCGATCAGGTTAAACTTTCTGTACAAAATCCTAACTATATTTGTAAGTAAGATGTTCAGTTAGAGATCTTGTGTTTGAAAGCTGCTTGGAATCGAAGAAGGCACCTGAACCACGGCGAAATTCAGTGGGATCAAACGAAGCATCGGACGTCATTGATGACGTCCTTCAGATAAATTCATACATGCATCAGCACACTGCTTCCAAGTGAACTGCTTTCTGATTTCGACGCAATGCCTCGGAGGTCCGGTATCAAACTAACATCACTAGCTAGTGATATGAAAGTATAAAGGTCTTTATGTTTCTAGAACCGTAAATTTGCCACTTTAAAATAATAATTGTATAATCGATGTACGATTAGATGGGAGTATTTGTCTGCCGGGGCCAATCCGCCTCTAAACAGAACACGTTAAGGTCCTTGGACTATATAAAGGAGTAACGTTAGGCTCCTTTAGTGTATTGGGCCATCCTATGTCATGGTTGGTAGCTAGCTATATCACACACACACGTATGGGTTGCAATTGTCAAGCTTTCCATAATTCAGACTGTCAGTGCAATGCTTATTCTTCTTCCGTCTTGTCTAATGTCAAAAAAAGGTTAGCTGATTGTCAACACAACATTAGCTAGTTAGTTAGCTTGCTAAACCTCTAGTTAACTAGCTAGCTAGGTCTATTTTGCTAACGTAGTATATTCACAACCACAATGCAGTCGGAAAGCAAGTGGTTGTATTTAAAAAAAAAAGCTAGATGGTTTATTCAAATCTTAAAACAAAATTGAAAAGTGTGGAGAAATGTTGGGTTCTTCTATTCCCCCCACCCATCTTTTCATAAAAGAAATAAGAACGAATGCGGATAGTTACAAAAAGTGTGTTGGCCGGTCAGGGGAAAAAATTATCTAGCTCGTTAGCTAGCGCAAACCCACAAACCAGCATTTGATTTGATGATTCCGACCTAGCATTTAAGCTAGCTAGAGGTTAGGTTTTTATGAGCTAACGTAGAAATGTATTTGGTATCGGTCGTCAACTTACCAGTAAACGTGGGTTTATATTGGAATACTCCAGGCAAAATATAGAGGATAAATATGCAATAGTATCAATATAACGCTGTCCTGGTCCTCTTTTTTTTTTTTTATCCAAATAGAACCAATGCTGCCATAATCCCAAAGTGGCTATAGATCCTGCTTCTTCTGCTGGTAGCCATCTTTAATCCTGCTCAACATCCAAACAACACAACCTCCTCCGTCTCTACTCTTCCCAACCAATGCTGTGTATAACCCTGGATGACCGACAGGGGGCGCTGTATTGAAGCCACCGCTCAGCCATCTTGGCACTCCTCAATTGTATACAACATTTTGGATGCATTATTTTCTACATTCGTTTTTGACACGTTTATTATATTACAGACACCTTAAATTCATACTTCTAAATTATATTATGTGAGTTAAAATTAAAAAATATATACAAAGTAGATAGTACTAATGGTACTGTCCCCACTACAGTAACAAAATACTTAAGTACATGTAATTGTGTTCTTGAAACATTTTAACTGAAATAATGTAGAATTCCATTCATTGCTCCTACTGGGGAGAGCCAATATGGCCGACTGGTAGCTTCAAAGTCTCATAATGGCCAATACATAGCATCAGGGAACAAGGGGTTTATTTTATATATATATATATATATCATTGGTTCCAAAGTTAATTCTTCTTCAATGGGGTTTAACACAATTGGGATCCAATAATAATGGTGCATTACGGCCACCAACTGGACTGGAGTATAAATCCATTATACTTTGTTGTACAAAAATGGGAAAAGGAAAAGATTACTCTACAAACCCCCCACCACCCCATTCCACTATTTTGAAGTACTTCTCTGCAGCTGCCACCACAATACCTATTTTTTGTGACTTACGTACCATTCCTGCGGTACAGTTGATAACATGGCAATGAACCAGTGGAGACTCCTCAGAGGAGGAAGGGGAGGACCATGTTAAAACATTTAAAAAGTTTCCTTTTTAGATAAAACTATACTAAATATATTAACACTTCACCAAATAATTTGACTAAAACAAACTGTTTTGCAATGAAGGTCTACAGTAGACTCAACAGCACTCTGTAGGGTAACACCATGGTGTAACCGGAGAACAGCTAGTTTCCGGCCTCCTCTGGGTACTTTGACTTCAATTCAAAACCTAGGAGGCTCATGGTTCTCATCCCCTTCCATAGACTTACACAGTAATTATGACAACTTCCGGAGGACGTCCTCCAACCTATCAGAGCTCTTGCAGCGTAAACTGACATGTTGTCCACCCAATCAAAGGATCAGAGAATGAATCTAGTACTGAAAGCATAAGCTACAGCTAGCTAGCACTGCAGTGCCTAAAATGTGGTGAGTAGTTCACTAAAAGAGAGAGAAAGACAATAGTTGAACAGTTTTGAACATATACATTGCTTAAAAAATGAAGGAGAAGCGATAGTGTCATTTTTTTTCTCAGTTTCATTAACTTAGCTAGCTAGTTTAGCCTACTCAAACAGAGGGATGCTATGTTAGCTAGCTGGATATGACAACCCAACACTGGAACTCTTCCAAATCAAGGTAAGTTTTTGGTTTGACTAATTTATTGCCACCGGGGAAGCCCGGTGTAACTGCTAAACTGCTTACTGACTATACACTGTAATGTTACTGCATGATTGTAGCAGGTTTACTAACACATTAGTTCTATTAGCTATGTTGACTATGACGTTACTTTATCTAATATGGTGACAACGATGTAGGCTATGTGTAACGGTCTGGCTTGGAAATGTTTTTTCTCCTGGTCACATGCAGCTGATGTGTTGTTCATTGAAGTCCACAAATGAAGGGAAAAGGTGAGAAGAGGAGAGCGCATAGATGCGAGAAGGAATACAACTTGGCTGCTGTGAAAGTGAACTGTGGTTTCGCGTGATCAGGGGTGTATTCATTTCGCAGATTCTGTTGAGAAACGTTTCTTAAACGGAAGCAAATAGAACAAAACGGGGATTAACATACCTGAATTTGTTCAAAAGAAACTCTCGTTTGCAACTGTTGGACTAATTATTACACCCTAGATCAGCTAGATGCAGCCAAGAGTGTGCAAGGCAGTATTGAATGTGTCACTGTCTATTACCTTAACATTTTCTCTCGACCTGTGTGCACCTACGTTGTAAACTTTCATTCATAGGCTAGGTTGTAGCAACCTCATGATGGGTATAGGGACAATTCTAGAATCATGTAGTAGCCTAAAATAACGGCCTAACTACCGATGATGTTACATTGAACTGGGTGAATGGAATATGAATGACAGTCATTCAATATGCTGTAATAGAAATAAGGCTGTGCTCATGGAAAAAAAACATTAATCTTCCCTCATCATAAATAGCAGTGACCGCCACTGCAATGTACACTGTACTGGTAAAATTCCTTCACCCATCTTCCTCCACTTTCTTCACTGCCTCAGCATATGACACCTACTGTACAACTCTGACCGTGGCAACCTCAACCTGCCTCTCTCGCACCGGACACATACCGGAGTACCGCTTCTTTCACCGATACTACACATTCCTTTGTCCCATGCCCTCCTGCAACCCAACTTTACTTATTTCCTCCTGCCTGGCAAAATCACAGCTATCCTGGTCAAATCCAAGGCTAATACTCCCACCTGGTGGTTGAATGTGAGAAGACATACAAAGAAGATGCGAGTCACTTCAAATCAAATTTTATTTGTCACATACACATGGTTAGCAGATGTTAATGCGACTGTAGCAAAATGATTGTGTTTCTAGTTCCGACAATGCAGTAATAACCAACGAGTAATCTAACCTAACAATTCCACCACTACTACCTTATACACACAAGTGTAAAGGGATAAAGAATATGTACATAAAGATATATGAATGAGTGATGGTACAGAACGGCATAGGCAAGATGCAGTAGATGGTATCGAGTACTGTATATACATATGAGATGAGTAATGTAGGGTATGTAAACATAAAAGTGCATAGTTTAAAGTGGCTAGTGATACATGTATTACATAAAGATGGCAAGATGCAGTAGATGATATAGAGTACAGTATATACATATACATTATATTAAGTGGCATTGTTTAAAGTGGCTAGTGATTAATTTTGATCAAATTCCATCAATTTCCAATATTAAAGTGAGCTGGAGTTGAGTCAGTATGTTGGCAGCAGCCCCTAGATGTTAGTGGTGGCTGTTTAACAGTCTGATGGCCTTGAGATAGAAGCTGTTTTTCAGTCTCCCGGTCCCTGCTTTGATGCACCTGTACTGACCTCGCCTTCTGGATGATAGCGGGGTGAACAGGCAGTGGCTCGGGTGGTTGTTGTCCTTGATGATCTTTATGGCCTTCCTGTGACATTGGGTGGTGTAGGTGTCCTGGAGGGCAGGTAGTTTGCCCCCAGTGATGCGTTGTGTAGACCTCACTACCCTCTGGAGAGCCTTACGGTTGTGGGCGGAGCAGTTGCCGTACCAGGCGGTGATACTCAGGATGCTCTCGATTGTGCATCTATAGAAGTTTGTGAGTGCTTTTGGTGACAAGCCAAATTTCTTCAGCCTCCTGAGGTTGAAGAGGCGCTGCTGCGCCTTCTTCACAACGCTGTCTGTGTGGGTGGACCAATTCATTTTGTCCGTGATGTGTACGCCGAGGAACTTAAAACTTACTACCCTCTCCACTACTGTCCTGTCGATGTGGATAGGGGGGTGCTCCCTCTGCTGTTTCCTGAAGTCCACAATCATCTCCTTTGTTTTGTTGACGTTGAGTGTGAGGTTATTTTCCTGACACCACACTCCGAGGGCCCTCACCTCCTCCCTGTAGGCCGTCTCGTCGTTGTTGGTAATCAAGCCTACCACTGTAGTGTCGTTCCCAAACTTGATGATTGTGTTGGAGGCGTGCATGGCCACGCAGTCGTGGGTGAACAGGGAGTACAGGAGAGGGCTCAGAACGCACCCTTGTGGGGCCCCAGTGTTGAGGATCAGCGGGGTGGAGATGTTGTTACCTACTCTCACCACCTGGGGGGCGGCCCGTCAGGAAGTCCAGGACCCAGTTGCACAGGGCGGGGTAGAGACCCAGGGTCTCGAGCTTGATGACGAGTTTGGAGGGTACTATGGTGTTAAATGCTGAGCTGTAGTCGATGAACAGCATTCTCACATAGGTATTCCTCTTGTTCAGATGGGTTAGGGCAGTGTGCAGTGTGGTTGCGATTGCGTCGTCTGTGGACCTATTGGGGCGGTAAGCAAATTGGAGTGTGATTGGCTTTCCCAGCTTTCCCAGCCAACATAGCAGCATAGAATAGAATAGTTTTATTTTTTTATGTGTGTTTTAAAAACATGTCATCCACATTGAGTGGATTAGTAGATTATATACCGACATTACGTGCATAATGAACTTCTATGGCAGGTCATCTGACACGAAGATACTGGTGTTTATGGGGGATGAGCCTGCATTAACTTATTATTATTATTATATTTTACCTTTTATTTAACTATGCAAGTCAGTTAAGAACAAATTCTTATTTTCAATGACGGCCTTAAACTGCCTTGTTCAGGGGCAGAACGACAGATTTTTTACCTTGTCAGCTCGGGGATTCGATCTTGCAACTTTTCGGTTACCAGTCCAACGCTCTAACCACTAGGCTACCTGCTGCCCCTATTATGACCATAATAGTGACCAGCCCTATAAATCTATGTGCACAACCTGATTGACAAACACAAATAGGGAAGTGTTACCTTTCAGCAGCTTCATTGGCTAAATCAAATAATAATACCCAAAAAAGCCCCAGAAGGAAATGGGTTAGATGAGATTACACCAGTATTGTCATCATCACATACATCAGTTGTGTAACATCAAGATGTGACAACAGAAAAAGACTACTGAATCATTAGCTATGTCATTGTATCTATGAAGGCTCCTCTATTTCCAATGATATAGCCAGGGCTAAAGCACATAGCCTAACAACTTTAATTTATTTGTTTTTATGTCTCTTTTAGTTAAGGGGCGGCAGGGTGGCCTAGTGGTTAGAGCGTTGGTCTAGTAACCGCAAAGTTGAAAGTGAATCCCTGAGCTGACAAGGTAAAAATATGGCATTCTACCCCTGAACAAGGCAGTTTACCCCACTGTTCCTAGGCCGTCATTGTAAAATAAGAATTTGTTCTTAACTGCCTTGCCTAGTTAAATAAAGGTTAAAAAAAAAATGTTAAGTCAGCTTTGTGGTGAATTTCCTTTTGAGGGCTAGGGCCCAGAAATGTCCGGGAACTTGCAGGTGCCTTTTTGGAAGAGTGTGGTAACATCTCACAGCAAGAACTGGCAAATCTGGTGCAGTCCATGAGGAGATGCACTGCAGTACTTAATGCAGCTGGTGGCCACACCAGATACTGACTGTTACTTTTGATTTTGACCCCCCCCCCCCCTTTGTTCAGGGTCACATTAATCAATTTCTGTTAGTCACATGTCTGTGGAACTTGTTCAGTTTATGTCTCAGTTGTTGAATCTTATTATGTTCATACAAATATTTACACATGTTAAGGTTGCTGAAAATAAATGCAGTTGACCGTATATATATACATATATATTCCTTTCTCTGACGTTGCTCGTTCTCATATGTTTTTCTTTTTTTGCTGGGGGGTTATGCGTGTATTGTTTTTTTTTTTATTATTATTGCTAGGCATCACTGCACTGTTGGAACTAGAAACACAAGCATTTAGCTAGGTATTACTGCACTGTTGGAGCTAGAAACACAAGCATTTAGTTAGGTATTACTGCACTGTTGGAGCTAGAAACACAAGCATTTAGCCAGGTATTACTGTTGGAGCTAGAAACACAAGCATTTAGTTAGGTATTACTGCACTGTTGGAGCTAGAAACAAAAGCATTTAGCTAGGTATTACTGCACTGTTGGAGCTAGGAACACAAGCATTTAGCCAGGTATTACTGTTGGAGCTAGAAACACAAGCATTTAGCTCGGTATTACTGTTGGAGCTAGGAGCACAATCATTTAGTTAGGTATTACTGTTGGAGCTAAGAACACAAGCATTTAGCTAGGTATTACTGCACTGTTGGAGCTAGAAACACAAGCATTTAGTTAGGTATTACTGCCCTGTTGGAGCTAGAAACACAAGCATTTAGCCAGGTATTTATTTATTATTTATTTATTTACCATTATTTTACCAGGTAAGTTGACTGAGAACACGTTCTCATTTGCAGCAACGACCTGGGGAATAGTTACAGGGGAGAGGAGGGGGATGAATGAGCCAATTGTAATTGAGCCAATTGTAAACTGGGGATTATTAGGTGACCATGATGGTTTGAGGGCCAGATTGGGAATTTAGCCAGGACACCGGGGTTAACACCCCTACTCTTACGATAAGTGCCATGGGATCTTTTAATGACCTCAGAGAGTCAGGACACCCGTTTAACGTCCCATCCGAAAGACGGCACCCTACACAGGGCAGTGTCCCCAATCACTGCCCTGGGGCATTTGGATATTTTTTAGACCAGAGGAAAGAGTGCCTCCTACTGGCCCTCCAACACCACTTCCAGCAGCATCTGGTCTCCCATCCAGGGACTGACCAGGACCAACCCTGCTTAGCTTCAGAAGCAAGCCAGTAGTGGTATGCAGGGTGGTATGCTGCTGGTATTACTGTTGGAGCTAGAAACACAAGCATTTAGCTAGGTATTACTGCACTGTTGGAGCTAGGAACACAAGCATTTAGCCAGGTATTACTGTTGGAGCTAGAAACACAAGCATTTAGCTAGGTATTACTGTTGGAGCTAGGAACACAAGCATTTAGCTAGATATTACTGTTGGAGCTAGGAACACAAGCATTTAGTTAAGTATTACTGTTGGAGCTAGGAACACAAGCATTTAGCTAGGTATTACTGCACTGTTGGAGCTAGGAACACAAGCATTTAGCCAGGTATTACTGTTGGAGCTAGAAACACAAGCATTTAGCTAGGTATTACTGTTGGAGCTAGGAACACAAGCATTTAGCTAGATATTACTGTTGGAGCTAGGAACACAAGCATTTAGTTAAGTATTACTGTTGGAGCTAGGAACACAAGCATTTAGTTAGGTATTACTGTTGGAGCTAGGAGCACAAGCATTTAGCTAGGTATTACTGTACTGTTGGAGCTAGAAACACAAGCATTTAGTTAGGTATTACTGTTGGAGCTAGGAACACAAGCATTTAGCTAGGTATTACTGTACTGTTGGAGCTAGAAACACAAGCATTTAGTTAGGTATTACTGTTGGAGCTAGGAACACAAGCATTTAGCTAGGTATTACTGCACTGCTGGAGCTAGGAACACAAGCATTTAGCTAGGTATTACTGTTGGAGCTAGGAACACAAGCATTTAGCCAGGTATTACTGTTGGAGCTAGGAACACAAGCATTTAGCCAGGTATTACTTTTGGAGCTAGGAACACAAGCATTTAGCTAGGTATCAAATCAAGCTTTACTTGTCACATGCGCCTAAATACAACAAGTGTAGACTTTACCGTGAAATGCTTACTTACAAGCCCTTAACCAACAGTGCAGTTCAAGAAGAAGAAAATATTTACCAAATAGACTAAAATAAAAAGTAATCATAAAAAGTAACACAATAAGAATAACAATAACGAGGCTATATACAGGGGGCACCGGTACCGAGTCAGTGTGCGTGGGTACAGGCTAGTTGATGTAATCTGTACATGTAGGTGCGGGCGAAGTGACTCTGCATAGGTAACAAACAAACAGCAAGTAGCAGCAGTGTACAAAAGTCTCTGGAGTCTCTGACAATGTTGGGCTTTCCTCTGACACCGCCTATTATATAGGTCCTGGATGGCAGGGAGCTCGGCACCAGTGATGTACCGGGCCGTTTGCACTACCCTCTGTAGCGCCTTACGGTCAGATGCCGAGTGGTTGCCATACCAGGCGGTGATGCAACCAGTCAGGATGCTCTCGATGGTGCAGCTGTAGAATCTTTTGAGGATCTGGGGACCCATGCCAAATCTTTTCATTCTCCTGAGGGGGAAAAGTTTTTTTTTTGCCCTCTTCACGACTGTCTTGGTGTGTTTGAACCATTATAGTTTGTTGGTGATGTGGACACCAAAGAGCTTGAAACTCTCGACCCGCTCCACTACAGCCCTGTCGATGTTAATGGGGGCCTGTTCGGCACGCCTTTTCCTGTAGCCCACGATCAGCTCCTTTGTCTTGATCACATTGAGGGATAGGTTGTTATTCTGACACCACCCGGCCAGGTCTCTGACCTCCTCCCTATAGGCTGTCTCATCGTTGTCAGGTCTCTGACCTCCTCCCTATAGGCTGTCGCATCGCTGTCGGTGGTCAGGCCTACCACTGTTGTGTAGTCAGCAAACTTAATGATGGTGTTGGAGTCGTGTTTGGCCACTGCACTGTTGGAGCTAGAAACACAAGCATTTAGCTTGGTATTACTGTTGGAGCCAGAAACACAAGCATTTAGCCAGGTATTACTGCACTGTTGGAGCTAGAAACACAAGCATTTAGCTTGGTATTACTGTTGGAGCCAGAAACACAAGCATTTAGCCAGGTATCACTGCACTGTTGGAGCTAGAAACACAAGCATTTAGCTAGGTACTACTGTTGGAGCTAGAAACACAAGCATTTAGCTTGGTATTACTGTTGGAGCCAGAAACACAAGCATTTAGCCAGGTATCACTGCACTGTTGGAGCTAGTAACACAAGCATTTAGCTAGGTATTACTGTTGGAGGTAGAAACACAAGCATTTAGCCAGGTATTACTGCACTGTTGGAGCTAGTAACACAAGCATTTAGCCAGGTATCACTGCACTGTTGGAGCTAGAAACACAAGCATTTCACTGCACCTGCAATATCATCTGCAAATCTCTGTACGCAACCAATAAACTTTGATTTGATTTTAAGATACCAAAGGGTCTTGTGGAACCTTGCTTAGGTTAATTTGGTTCAGTAACTTCATACTCAACAAGGTCTGACAAGTTTTTGTGCATCTGGGTATTTCATTTTTATTTTTTTTATTTTTGACAAAATTGAAGACCTTTTATTAAATAAATCAATACATAACTTTTAATAGCAGATATTCAAAATGCAAAATAAGAGTAATGTAATGATTACATTTCATCAGATGTAGTATGTAGTTGTTAAAACATGAAATAAACAGAAAATCTAATGTACCCTGGTTGACCATATTAACGCAACAGATTATCAGTAGAACGTTTACAACAGATCTGCTACCACTGTTTGGGGCTATGTCCCAAATGTTACCCTTTTCCCTATATAGTGCACTGTCCATAGGGCTCTGGTCAAAAGTAGTGCACTATGTAGGGAATAGGGTGCAATTTAGGATGTGGCGTCTTAATCCACACGGGAATGTTGTCAATGCTTTGCTGCATACTAGCCCATATTACTCTGTCGGAGTGGGAGTTAACACTGACACTATTGCTATATAAAGGTGGTTACTGGATCAATAAATCAATCAAATGTATTTTTATAAAGCCCTTTTTTCTTTTTACATCAGCAGTTGTCACAAAGTGCTTTTATAGATACCCAGCCTCAAACCCTCAATGAACAAACAATGCAGAGGCAGAAGCAGAGTGAATATATTGGAACCTTGGGATATCTCATACAGTGTTCTGTACGCACCAGACTTGGTCAAATACATATCCAATAGTTAATTTAGTTGGCCTGGCAACAATGGAACCAATGGGATAGTCCCAAAGGTGAAACAACTCTGGCACGATTATTTGGCGTGTGCATTTGAGTTCTGACACATATGGGCTTTGTTTAGACAGAGAGACCAATTCGGATCTTTCTACCGGCTAATCTTTTGACCAATCATATCCGCTCTGAAAAATAATCTGATGTGTAAAAAGACGAAGAATTATTGTATTAAAATATCATTCAGTCTGTTTACAATCATGGAACCATTATGAAACACACACCAGAGAAAGCATCATGGAGATTAAAACAGAGAGTTAAAACTATTTTTTAGTTTTTGTCGAAAAGTCTAAATCCTGTAAATTTGAGTTATCATAATAATAATTAACTGAAGAAGAAAAAAATATGTAAACAAGAGGAATTACGGCACATCATGAATGAATAATGTATTGTGTTAGTCGTTTCGTTCAGCAGTCACAGACCTGGCCTATGAACTTGCTGTACTCCTGTTTGATGCAGCTGTACACTGTTTTGTAGAAGTGCCTGTCTGTCGCCATGAGATCGGTGACTATCTCTGTGTGGTCCATTTTAGGCATGAGGTACAGGGACACCTTGATTGACAGGGACGTGAGCAGCTCAGAGAACCTCTGGGAAGATTCCACCGGAACTATGATGTCGGTGGTCCCGTGGAGTAAGCAGAAAGGTGGCACTCTGTAGAATTGAACACATTATGAGTTGGTAGTTGACGCACACACAGAATAGTAGTAGAGGTGCTGACTAACAGACTAGCCCTGTAGTTGACGCACACACAGAATAGTAGTAGAGGTGCTGACTAACAGACTAGCCCTGTAGTTGACGCACACACAGAATAGTAGAAGAGGTGCTGACTAACAGACTAGCCCTGTAGTTGACGCACACACAGCATAGTAGAAGAGGTGCTGACTACCAGACTAGCTCTGTAGAACTGAACAGGAATGAAAGACAATCGGGTATTTCTCTCAAATCAATCAATCAAATGCAACAACAACAAAAAAATCTAATAATAAATCATATTTCCTGGGTTGGCGTTTTGTTCTTGTCCTGTGTATCTATTGGGTTAGGATCGTTGGGAAACCTTAGCTACCGTATCGGTTTTATCATCAATGTCTGTATCGTATTGCAGCATCTTCGTCCTACCTTTTCAGTTGCGCCTCGCTGAATTTCTTCAGTAGGTGTGTTGGGGAGTAATAAGGGAAGTTCTCCACTCCGTTCATGGCTTTGTGCATCGTAGAGACATACTCCACAGCTCTCATCTGTTCATGTTCGTAGTGGTCCACGATGTTGTACACTCCACTCAAACCTGAACAGAGAACCATGTCGAAGATGGGAAGGGGGGAAAAAAATCAAGATATTCGAAGGAACTTTTTTCTTAAATCTAAATTCAATGTAATACTACACAACGTCCTGTTTTCCATTTGATCATGGAATAAAGCCTGAGTTTAAGGACAAGAAACTCTAATCAATGCGGAGACAAATGTTGAGCTGTCTGATTGTCAAAGACAATATCTATAAACCACGTATTGACCTGTAACTCTATAAACCACGTACTGATCCGTAACTCTATAAACCACGTATTGACCTGTAACTTTATAAACCACGTATTGACCTGTAACTCTATAAACCACGTATTGACCTGTAACTTTATAAACCACGTATTGACCTGTAACTCTATAAACCACGTATTGACCTGTAACTATAAACCACGTATTGACCTGTAACTATAAACCACGTATTGACCTGTAACTATAAACCACGTATTGACCTGTAACTATAAACCACGTATTGACCTGTAACTCTATAAACCACGTATTGACCTGTAACTCTATAAACCACGTATTGACCTGTAACTGTATAAACCACGTATTGACCTGTAACTGTATAAACCACGTATTGACCTGTAACTATAAACCACGTATTGACCTGTAACTCTATAAACCACGTATTGATCTGTAACTCTATAAACCACGTATTGACCTGTAACTCTATAAACCATGCATTGACCTGTAACTATAAACCACGTATTGACCTGTAACTCTATAAACCACGTATTGACCTGTAACTCTATAAACCACGTATTGACCTGTAACTGTATAAACCACGTATTGACCTGTAACTATAAACCACGTATTGACCTGTAACTCTATAAACCACGTATTGACCTGTAACTGTATAAACCACATATTGACCTGTAACTCTATAAACCACGTATTGACCTGTAACTGTATAAACCACGTATTGACCTGTAACTGTATAAACCACGTATTGACCTGTAACTGTATAAACCACGTATTGACCTGTAACTATAAACCACGTATTGACCTGTAACTCTATAAACCACGTATTGACCTGTAACTGTATAAACCACGTATTGACCTGTAACTATAAACCACGTATTGACCTGTAACTGTATAAACCACGTATTGACCTGTAACTCTATAAACCACCTATTGACCTGTAACTATAAACCACGTATTGACCTGTAACTCTATAAACCACGTATTGACCTGTAACTCTATAAACCACGTATTGACCTGTAACTCTATAAACCACGTATTGACCTGTAACTATAAACCACGTATTGACCTGTAACTATAAACCACGTATTGACCTGTAACTCTATAAACCACGTATTGACCTGTAACTCTATAAACCACGTATTGACCTGTAACTCTATAAACCACGTATTGAACTGTAACTCTATAAACCACATATTGACCTGTAACTCTATAAACCACATATTGACCTGTAACTCTATAAACCACGTATTGACCTGTAACTGTATAAACCACGTATTGACCTGTAACTGTATAAACCATGTATTGACCTGTAACTCTATAAACCACGTATTGACCTGTAACTCTATAAACCACGTATTGACCTGTAACTCTATAAACCACATATTGACCTGTAACTCTATGAACCACGTATTGACCTGTAACTATAAACCACGTATTGACCTGTAACTTTATAAACCACGTATTGACCTGTAACTCTATAAACCACGTATTGACCTGTAACTCTATAAACCACGTATTGAACTGTAACTCTATAAACCACATATTGACCTGTAACTCTATAAACCACGTATTGGCCTGTAACTCTATAAACCCCGTATTGACCTGTAACTGTATAAACCACGTATTGACCTGTAACTATAAACCACGTATTGACCTGTAACTATAAACCACGTATTGACCTGTAACTCTATAAATCACGTATTGACCTATAACTCTATAAACCACGTATTGACCTGTAACTCTATAAACCACGTATTGACCTGTAACTCTATAAACCACGTATTGACCTGTAACTCCTCTGATTGCCATGGTGATCTCTGTCTGCTTCTTGGCTTCTATAAAGAGCTCGTCTCGTCCCTCGACCATGAACAGCACGGTTAGAGCTGCTAGGTGAGCCCCAGCAGAGTGGCCGATTAACACAATGTTATCCTGAAAAGACAACATAGTGGATATCAATACCTGTTATCTGTTTATTACCCACTTTATAAACGAACAATTAACCGTTTATGAACGACTAACACAATGTTATTCTGCACGTAGATAACAAGCACAGGGGGTGAATATCAACCAATGTGTTATAAGTGCTTACTACACATTCATATATATGAACTAATAATGTAGTATTTATGATCTATAACCTCTGTATAAATCATATATATAGGGACTATTAACAGAATGTTATCCTGCACAAAGAGAAAACAAGCACAGGGGCATTACTATCAACATTGCATTTATGAACAGTCTTCAGTAAAGGGCGAATACAAAAAACTTCCACTAAAGTCACATTTTTCATTTATTATCCAATTGATATCAATGCAAGACTAAGTGACAATTATAATCAAGAAGAAGTGAGGATTATAATTAAGTAGAAGTGAGGATTATAATCTAGTAGAAATGAGGATTATAATCTAGAAGAAGTGAGGATTATAATCTAGAAGAAGTGAGGATTATAATTAAGTAGAAGTGAGGATTATAATCTAGTAGAAGTGAGAATTATAATCTAGAAGAAGTGAGGATTATAATTAAGTAGAAGTGAGGATTATAATCAGTAGAAGTGAGGATTAAAATCTAGAAGTGAGGATTATAATTAAGAAGAAGTGAGGATTATAATTAAGTAGAAGTGAGGATTATAATTAAGTAGAAGTGAGGATTATAATCTAGAAGAAGTGAGGATTATAATCTAGAAGACGTGAGGATTATAATCTAGAAGACGTGAGGATTATAATCTAGAAGAAGTGAGGATTATAATTAAATCGAAGTGAGGATTATAATTAAGAAGAAGTGAGGATTATAATCAAGAAGAAGTAAGGATTATAATCAAGAAGAAGTGAGGATTATAATCTAGAAGAAGTGAGAATTATAATCAAGAAGAAGTGAGGATTATAATCAAGAAGAAGTAAGGATTATAATCAAGAAGAAGTAAGGATTATAATCAAGAAGAAGTGAGGATTATAATCTAGAAGAAGTGAGGATTATAATCTAGAAGAAGTGAGGATTATAATCTAGAAGAAGTGAGGATTATAATCAAGAAGAAGTGAGGATTATAATCTAGAAGAAGTGAGGATTATAATCAAGAAGTGAGGATTATAATCAAGAAGAAGTGAGGATTATAATCAAGAAGTGAGGATTATAATCTAGAGGAAGTGAGGATTGGCCCCTACGATATCAACCAATGTGTTATAACTGTAGACCTGAACTTTAACCACTGTATGCATCACTTTTTTATTAATTGATTTATTTCACCTTTATTTAACCAGGTAGGCCAGTTGAGAACAAGTTCTCATTTACAACTGAGACCTGGCCAAGATAAAGCAAAGCAGTGCAACACATAGAACAACACACAGTTACACATGGAATAAACAAACATACAGTCAATAACACAATAGATAAATCTGTAGACAATGTGTGCACATGGAGTTAAGGAGGTAAAGGCAATAAATAGGCCAATAGTAGCGAAGTAATTACAATTTAGCAAATTTAACACTTACTTTGTCAAAGTTGAATTTATGGCCGCTGTCCCTCGCCCAAATGAGACAGTCCGCAATATCTTGAACCATACACAAAACATTACCCTGGAGAGAAGATTAGGGTCAAATGCAATGTGTACGCTCGCTCACTGAATACAACAGGGACTGCATCTTTCTGGTCTATTGTATCTGTCCCTATGCAAAAATAAATATATATATATATATATATATATATATATATATTAAAAAAATACAAAATTAAACTAGTAAAAGGTACATTTTCTAAAGAATATTTGTGTGCTTAATGCAGCTGTTTTTTTTATGGTAGTGGAGGAGTCTTACCTTTGGATAGGTGCAATAGTCGGGGCAGATCACCGTTGCGCTGAGCTCCTTAGCCATCTGCATGGCCAGCAGACAGTATATGGATCTCTCCCCTGAACCCCAGGCTCCTCCGTATATAAACACTACCACCGGCACCGGTCCACGGCCTGGCTGGCCCACCGTGGGAGAATAATACAGATCCAGCTTGTTGCTACGACGCCCAAACGTGATGCCCTGTAGGAGGAGGAGGAGGAGGAGGAGGAGGAGGAGAAGGAGGAGAAGGAGGAGGAGGAGGAGGAGGAGGAGGAGGAGGAGAAGAGCGCGTGCAGTGAGCTTTCACATTCATTTATAATGAGGTACAGTACATTTTGTAAAATATTTCAAAGAAATGCACTAATAATCAACTATACACAGTCAGGGTGATGATGACTATTTTCCTCTGCTCATACAAGACTAATAAAGGCCTAGTTCACTAATATTATATATATTTTTTTTAAGTAATATACAGTACCAGACAAAAGTTTGGACACACCTACTCATTCAAGGGTTTTTCTTTATTTATTTTTACTGTTTTCTACATTGTAGAATAATAGTGAAGACATCAAAACTATGAAATAACACATATGGAATCATGTAGAAAGAATGCCAAGTTTGTGCAAAGCTGTCATCAAGGTAAAGGGTGGCTACTTTGAAGAATCTCAAATAATACATATATTTTAATTTGTTTAAAAAAAAATGTGGTTACTACATGATTCCATATGTGTTATGTCATAGATTTGATGTCTTCACTATTATTCTACAATGTAGAAAATGGTTTTTAAAAAATAAGAAAAACCCTTGAATGAGTAGATGTGTCCAAACTTTTGTCTGAGACTGTATACATATTTATTTATTTTATTTCCATTTATCAGTTTGTGCTTCAGCACCCTACTCCCCACGGCTATGGAAAAGACAGCAGCCCAAGACCAGCAATGTTGGAAAACTGGGACAAACTTACCTTTTCATAATGATTAGGGTTTTCTACATGACCTTTTCATAATGATTGGGTTTTCTACATGACCTTTTCATAATGATTGTGGTTCCTTACATTACCTTTTCATAATGATTGGGGTTTTCTACGTTACCTTTTCATAATGATTGGGGTTTCTACGTTACCTTTTCATAATGATTGGGGTTTTCTACGTTACCTTTTCATAATGATTGGGGTTTCTACGTGGCCTTTTCATAATGATTGGGGGTTTCTACATTACCTTTTCATAGTGATTGGGGTTTTCTACATTACCTTTTCATAATGGTTGTGGTTTCTACATTACCTTTTCATAATCTACATGACCTTTTCATAATGATTGGGGTTTTCTACATTACCTTTTCATAGTGGTTGAGTTTTCTACATTACCTTTTCATAATGATTGGGGTTTTCTACATTGCCTTTTCATAATGGTTGTGGTTTCTACATGACCTTTTCATTATCTACATGACCTTTTCATAATGATTGTGGTTCCTACCTTACCTTTTCATAATGATTGGAGTTTTCTACATTACCTTTTCATAATGATCGGGGTTTCTACATTAACTTTTCATAATGATGGGGGGTTTCTACATTACCTTTTCATAATGGTTGGGGGTTTTCTACATTACCCTTTCATAATGATTAGGTTTTCTACATTGCCTTTTCATAATGCTTGGGGTTTCTGCATTACCTTTTCATAATGCTTGTGGTTTTCTACATTGCCTTTTCATACTGGTTGTGGTTTCTACATTACCTTTCCATAATGATTGGGGTTTCTACATTGCCTTTTCATAATGATTGGGGTTTCTACATTAACTTTTCATAATGATGGGGGGTTTCTACATTACCTTTTCATAATGGTTGGGGGTTTGCTACATTACCCTTTCATAATGTTTGGGTTTACTACATTACCTTTTCATAATGATTGGGTTTTAAGCATTGCCTTTTCATAATGATTGTGGTTTCTACATTACCTTTTCATAGTGGTTGGGGGTTCTACATTACCTTTTCATAATGATTGTGGATTTCTACATGACCTTTACGTGATTGTTGTTCCTACATTACCTTTTCATAATGATTGGAGTTTTCTACATTACCTTTTCATAATGATTGGGGTTTTCTACATTACCTTTTCATAATGATCGGGTTTCTACATTACCTTTTCATAATGATTGGGGGTTTCTACATGACCTTTTCCAAATGATTGGGGTTTCTACATTACCTTTTCATAATGCTTGGGGGTTTTACATTACCTTTTCATAATGATTGGATTTTCTACATTACCTTTTTCATAATTATTGGGGTTTCTACATGACATTTTCATAATGCTTGGGGGTGTTCTACATGACCTTTTCATAATGCTTGGGGGTTTTACATTACCTTTTCATAATGATTAGGGTTTCTACATTACCTTTTCATAATGCTTGTGGTTTTCTACATTCTTGTACCAGGACTTCCACTGGAAATAGAGTTTTCCATACTGGAAGTATTTCAGCATCTCCAGCACAGCTCTAGTCAGACAGTATATCCGCCTGGGGAGAGGACACACACACACACAACACACAACACACAACACACACACACACACACACACACCTCAGAACCGATAAATAAATATGAGTCCTGCTTGCCAGACTCATGGCGTGGGAAGAGACTATACAAATCAGAACCTCATAACAATTTTATGTCCCAAATGGCACCCTATTCCCTATATAGTGCACTACTTTTGACCAGGGCCCCTAGGGTTCTGGTGCTCTATGTAGGGAATAGGGTGTCATTCAGGGGACACTACACAATATAACAGTGAAGATAATAGTAGTGCTGGAATGTTAAATTACCTTGGCTTCAGAGCCTCAATGTACTTTTTATAGCCCGGCTTGTTAGGCCAGCCATACATCCACTGGGCTACGAGAGAGATGGAGTAGGGGATGCCCACTAACAAGGCCCCTGCAGCCATGGGTAGAGACATGCTGTACTTTAGTCCAATCCTAGAGAACAACACACGGAGAGAGAGAAGGAGGGAGAGAGGCACAGAGAGGAGAGAGGGGGAGAGACACAGAGCGAGAGACAGAGAAGGAGAGAGAGAGACACATAGCGAGAGACAGAGGGAGGAGAGAGGAGAGCGACAGAGAAGGAGAGAGAGAGGGAGAGAGCGAGAGGGAGAGAAGGAGAGAGAGAGAGACACACATAGCGAGAGACAAAGGGAGGAGAGAGGAGAGCGACAGAGAGGGAGAGAGAGAGAGAGACACAGAGGGGGGTTAGTAATCACTGTTGCATAATAATATGCCAGTTCGTGGCTCCCGAGTGGCGCAGTGGTCTGAGGCACTACATCTCCGTGCAAGAGGCGTCACTACAGTCCCTGGTTTGAATCCAGGCTGTATCACATCCGGGCCGTGATTGAGAGTCCCATAGGGCGGCGCACAATTGGCCCAGCGTCGTCAGGGTTTGGCCGTGGCAGGCCGTCATTGTAAAATAAGAATTTGTTCTTAACTGACTTAGTCTAGTTAAATAAAGGTTAAATAAATACAAATAAAAATGATCAAGATAAGCTATTGAATGGCACTGGTAAGTAAAACATGCTGAGTATCCTTCTCACATGTTAATGAAGAGTTACTGTACATGAATAGTCATGTACAGTATTGAATGGCACTGGTATACAACTGAGCATGTTATTTTGAGCAAGCGTGTACTCACATATTTAGTGATCCAAGTTGAGACGCTGTATCTGCGGGACTGTTTCCTGTAAGAGGAAGGCAAAGCAGGACAGACAATGTTAGACTATTAAACCAACTGCTCCATAGATGATTCAAATAACCAATGTCCAGACCTAGGACCATGATTAGTTAATTATTTGGAGCAGGTGTCTTAGTGCCAGGGTGGAACAAAAAGCTGGCTGCTCCACAGTAAGCAGAGGGAGACTGGAAAAGTACTGTTTGAGGTTCTACTATGCAATGAGTTCTGAAGTTCTAAAATTCCAAATTCCAAATTCCACTATGATCGGTTATCTGTCATCGGTCAAGATGCCCTGAACCAGAGCCAACCTAGCTGAAGGCATGGGCAAACTTGTTTTGGATGATTTCTGGTATTTTATCAAAATAAATAAATCGCAGCACATTTTTAGGACTCATTCAGCAGTATTTACCTGATTTAAGTACAATACCATTGGAAATTCATATTGAAAGTTCAATTTATATTGCTAAAACTTAAGTTGAAAATAGATGCTGTCCTGCTGTCATGTTGACAAGATATTTTGATAAATGTCAAAACACAGTTTTAAGGTGACCCAATCAATAACCAATATGTAGAACCCGTTTGTGATATATTGAAAACATACCAAAATGTCCATCTACACATACACATACAATTTACAACAATGAACTCCTTGTGAAACAGCTGTGAAAAACAAACTTGGAAATATTTAAGATTGAAATATAATCAACTCTGATCTTTTCTTGGTACAGTTCTGTCATTCATTTATTTTCACAGATTTTTTTTGTACACTCACATGGCAATCAGACTGAAATACTGAATTCTGGTGTGTGGAATAGAGAGGAGGTGGGTGATGTGTGGGTGGGTGGTTTTGCCTGTCACTTGTTCTCACAGGCAGCCAGTCTCAGAAGGGGGACTTGAAGAGGAAGACTGCAAAGTCCAGGCACTGCTATTCTCTTTGTTCTGAGTGTTTGCAGTGCTAGTGCTTTTAGTTAATCTGTGTATCGCACATACAGTATTATGTGCCCAGTATGATAGAGCTAGAACACTTTCTAGCAACAGCCTTAGCAACGGAAGCTAGAACTCA
Organism: Salvelinus fontinalis; assembly: GCF_029448725.1. Lineage (NCBI taxonomy): Eukaryota > Metazoa > Chordata > Actinopteri > Salmoniformes > Salmonidae > Salvelinus > Salvelinus fontinalis. Next base: position 45,192,589 of record NC_074692.1, read on the forward strand.
TCCAATCCCATTGTGACACAGAGGGGGGGCACTTTTTTGGCAGGGGGACACTATTTGGCAGGGGGACATTATTTGGCAGAGGGACACTATTTGGCATCTACACATTTTGCCATTGGGCGTAGATAAAATGTCCTGCAATTCTACACATTTTCCCATTAACCTATGCCATGTTAATGATATCTGAGAGTGACTAATAAAATCAACGGGGGCCCCCTGGAGGTATGAGCCACTGGGAACGTGTCCTGCATGCCCGGTCGGTATTCAGCCATGATTACTACACGTTTAGATAACTGGCTAGACTAACTTACCATTCTAAGAATTGTTAGCTTGACATGTGCTAATTGAGTGACTGTCAGTGACTGACAACAACAAAAAACTAGAGAAAAACTGCTGATTCACAACTACACCATGTATATTCTGCTATTCTAACACACATCTAACACACAGACACAAAGTTGTGTCCTGGACTGTTCCCTAGCAACAGTGTGACACAAAGTTGTGTCCTGGACTGTTCCCTAGCAACAGTGTGACACAAAGTTGTGTCCTGGACTGTTCCCTAGCGACCGGGGGCCCTAAGCGATCGCTTATGCCTGGAGCCAGCCCTGCTGCCTTCACGGAAAAGTTCATAAACCACTTGATCTATTACTTAAACGAATCACCGTGTAACATAGGATATCAACAGTGACAACGGTTGGCTGCTATTTAAGTGATAGTTTGACTGTCCAATCAATGTATTTGTGTGTGTTACAAACGCCTTTTATAGAGAGATCCCCATTCTAAAGTGATTCTAAGTCCTGGGCTCCCCAAGCATGTGATCAGATCAACGGTACACAACCAAATATAGAGATTTTTTTTTACAAGCAATTAATATTATGTCATCGTGATGACTGTACACTTTTATACTAACGTCACCAATCGCAGGTCAAAAGGACGTGTAATTCCACTACATGTTATGGGGTGAAAATGCTCAGCTTGTGTAAGGCAGTAACACAAACTGTCCACATTAGGGGGGGGGGGGGGGGGGGGGGGGGGGAACGCAATATAGGCCTACGTAAAAGGGATAAACGTCGACGTTCTGTACATTTAACCTTGGAAATAATGGACGCCGCAGCAGGATGAGGCGGAGCCAATATAATTCAACACGATAGTATATACTGAGTACACTAAACACTAGGAACACTTTGCTGATATTGAGTTGCAACCGGATCGGAACAGTCTCAATTCGTCGTGGGGGCATGGGACTCTACAAGGTGTTGAAAGCGTTCCACAGGGATCTCGGCCCATGTTGACTCCAATGCTTCCGACAGTTGTGTCAAGTTGGCTGGATGTCCTTTGGGTGGTGGACCATTCTTGATACACACGGGGAAAACTATTGAGCGTGAAAAACATTTGAAATAGAAAGGAATGGAGTAGTGGGCAGTCTGGGAGTCTTTTTGTTGGATTGACAGCCAACGAAAGATGGGAAATACAGTCTGTGTCTGATGATTTTAGAATTATTTTTGTTTAATTTAATTACATTTTAGATTTTTTTTTTATTATACAAAATTATCAACAATTTACATCCTTACATCATTACATGTCTAACAAAACAAAACACAGGTAAAACTAGAAAATACTGAATACAATACAAATTCAAGTGCAATTGTATTCACTCAGAAAAAAATCTCATTATAATGATTAACGAAGATGTTATTCACTATGGATAATGTCTTAAAGACAAGATGATTAAATTCAATCAAAAAAATATTTGTATTTTGGTATAGAATTATGGGATTTTTGTTTGTGTATAAAGTATTTGGCAACAAGAATAAAAAATAATCACAATCATTTCAATGGTCTTGTTATCATTGCAATAGTAACATGTTAAATCCTTCATGTCAAAAACATGGGTAGTGGTCAAAAAGTGTCTGCGTCCGATGAATGCCACATTGTAGCACGCAGTACTGACGCTAGACCAAACATGCGGAAATTAGCTTCGTTCGCAGCTGCTATTACTGCGACCTCTACTGTAAAGTCGACGTAACTGCATGATTTTACTAATCCGCGATGGATATGCAGTTTAACACAATACTGGAGCCAACTACAATGTTTTATTCAGAAGATATCAGCTATTCTCTCCCTTATGTTGCTGCACAACTAACTGACCGAATAGTGGCGCATATTAATGAATACAGTAGCCTACCAGACAACATGTAAGTCTGTGTTATGCACCGTTAGATATATCAGCATTTATTTTTTTTCCTTCTAGAAACAACTTACCGTTTAGACGGGGTATTGTACTAGGCCCACAATGTGTCTTCTTAGGCCTATTGATGTAGGAATAGAAAGGGGGTGGTGTTTGTCAAATGTCAAACTAAGGTAAGAAAATAGTGTCGTTTTGAATCTCCAAATGACCGACTTCATTGATCATCTATCAAGGCAGGAAAGCGTCTCAAAACAGAACGAAAAATGTTCCCAAATACGTCATAATTAAACTCGTATTTGTCCTAATTATTTCGCTATCCGAAGTATTATCTTGTCATTACAGGTTTCGGAAAGGAACAGGTTTTTTTCTCCATCATCATAATTGCTGATTTTATAACAACAGGATCCCGGTGTTAGGGTATTCGATGTCCGCTGTACGCCACATTATTCGTTCCCATTGGTTATTATTCCTAGAAGGCAGGACTACTAGTTACTGTACTTTGAGGTTTGATTGGCTGGGTTAGTTGTCATTCTGCACACTGTTTTATTTCTGAAAAATATATATATTTTTAATAGGTATTCAATATTCGCGTGTGCAATACATCATTGATTTATGAAAATTTGCGTTGGGACCGGATTAATTATGAAGTTGATTAATTATTTTGGCAGTTACCTGTAGTATAGGGTGATGGAGTCATGGTAATAGAGGTGTAGGGTGATTGAGTCATAGTTATAGAGGTGTAGGGTGATGGAGTCATGGTTATAGAGGTGTAGTGTGATGGAGTCATGTTATAGAGGTGTAGGGTGATGGAGTCATGGTTATAGAGGTGTAGGGTGATGGAGTCATGGTTATAGAGGTGTAGTGTGATGGAGTCATGGTTATAGAGGTGTAGGGTGATGGAGTCATGGTTATAGAGGTGTAGTGTGATGGAGTCATGTTATAGAGGTGTAGGGTGATGGAGTCATGTTATAGAGGTGTAGTGTGATGGAGTCATGGTTATAGAGGTGTAGGGTGATGGAGTCATGGTTATAGAGGTGTAATGTGATGGAGTCATGGTTATAGAGGTGTAGTGTGATGGAGTCATGGTTGTAGGGTGATGGAGTCATGTTTATAGAGGTGTAATGTGATGGAGTCATGGTTATAGAGGTGTAGTGTGATGGAGTCATGGTTATAGAGGTGTAGTGTGATGGAGTCGTGGTTATAGAGGTGTAGGGTGATGGAGTCATGGTTATAGAGGTGTAGTGTGATGGAGTCATGGTTATAGAGGTGTAGTGTGATGGAGTCATGGTTATATATGTATATGGTGATGGAGTCATGGTTATAGAGGTGTAGGGTGATGGAGTCATGGTTATAGAGGTGTAGGGTGTTGGAGTCATGGTTATAGAGGTGTAGGGTGATGGAGTCATGGTTATAGAGGTGTAGGGTGATGGAGTCATGTTATAGAGGTGTAGGGTGATGGAGTCATGGTTATAGAGATGTAGGGTGATGGAGTCATGGTTATAGAGGTGTAGGGTGATGGAGTCATGTTATAGAGGTGTAGGGTGATGGAGTCGTGGTTATAGAGGTGTAGGGTGATGGAGTCATGGTTATAGAGGTGTAGTGTGATGGAGTCATGGTTATATATGTATATGGTGATGGAGTCATGGTTATAGAGGTGTAGGGTGATGGAGTCATGGTTATAGAGGTGTAGGGTGATGGAGTCATGGTTATAGAGGTGTAGGGTGATGGAGTCATGGTTATAGAGGTGTAGGGTGATGGAGTCATGGTTATAGAGGTGTAGGGTGATGGAGTCATGGTTATAGAGATGTAGGGTGATGGAGTCATGGTTATAGAGGTGTAGGGTGATGGAGTCATGTTATAGAGGTGTAGGGTGATGGAGTCGTGGTTATAGAGGTGTAGGGTGATGGAGTCATGGTAATAGAGGTGTAGGGTGATGGAGTCATGGTTATAGAGGTGTAGTGTGATGGAGTCATGTTATAGAGGTGTAGGGTGATGGAGTCATGGTTATAGAGGTGTAGGGTGATGGAGTCGTGGTTATAGAGGTGTAGGGTGATGGAGTCATGGTTATAGAGGTGTAGGGTGATGGAGTCATGGTTATAGAGGTGTAGGGTGATGGAGTCGTGGTTATAGAGGTGTAGGGTGATGGAGTCATGGTTATAGAGGTGTAGGGTGATGGAGTCATGGTTATAGAGGTGTAGGGTGATGGAGTCATGGTTATAGAGGTGTAGGGTGATGGAGTCATGGTTATAGAGGTGTAGGGTGATGGAGTCATGGTTATAGAGGTGTAGTGTGATGGAGTCGTGGTTATAGAGGTGTAGGGTGATGGAGTCGTGGTTATAGAGGTGTAGTGTGATGGAGTCATGGTTATATATGTATATGGTGATGGAGTCATGGTTATAGAGGTGTAGGGTGATGGAGTCATGGTTATAGAGGTGTAGTGTGATGGATTCATGGTTATAGAGGTGTAGGGTGATGGAGTCATGGTTATAGAGGTGTAGGGTGATGGAGTCATGGTTATAGAGGTGTAGGGTGATGGAGTCATGGTTATAGAGGTGTAATGTGATGGAGTCATGGTTATAGAGGTGTAGGGTGATGGAGTCATGGTTATAGAGATGTAGGGTGATGGAGTCATGGTTATAGAGGTGTAGGGTGATGGAGTCATGTTATAGAGGTGTAGGGTGATGGAGTCGTGGTTATAGAGGTGTAGGGTGATGGAGTCATGGTAATAGAGGTGTAGGGTGATGGAGTCATGGTTATAGAGGTGTAGTGTGATGGAGTCATGTTATAGAGGTGTAGGGTGATGGAGTCATGGTTATAGAGGTGTAGGGTGATGGAGTCGTGGTTATAGAGGTGTAGGGTGATGGAGTCATGGTTATAGAGGTGTAGGGTGATGGAGTCATGGTTATAGAGGTGTAGGGTGATGGAGTCATGGTTATAGAGGTGTAGGGTGATGGAGTCATGGTTATAGAGGTGTAGGGTGATGGAGTCATGGTTATAGAGGTGTAGGGTGATGGAGTCATGGTTATAGAGGTGTGGGGTGATGGAGTCATGGTTATAGAGGTGTAGGGTGATGGAGTCATGGTTATAGAGGTGTAGGGTGATGGAGTCATGGTTATAGAGGTGTAGGGTGATGGAGTCATGTTATAGAGGTGTAGTTTGGCAGGTAGCCTAGGGGTTGAAAGCTTTGGGCCAGTAACCGAAAGGTCGCTGTTTTAAATCCCTGTGGTGCAAATCCCCGAGCCGATTAGGTGAAACATCTGTCCGTGTCCTTGAGCAAGGCACTTAACCCTAATTGCTCTTGTAAATTGTTCTGGATAAGAGCATCTGATACATAGGAATATAATAGGTTCAGATGAGTTAGCCCTAATCTTATATTGTCAGTGCAATCCCTCCGTTTAACCCATACCCTTACCCTTACCCTGATAACCATAACCCATACCCTTACCCTGATAACCATAACCCATACCCTTACCCTGATAACCATAACCCATACCCTTACCCTAATAACCATAACCCATACCTTTACCCTGATAACCATAACCCATACCCTGATAACCATAACCCATACCCTTACCCTAATAACCATAACCATAACCCATACCCTTACCCTGATAACCATAACCCATACCCTTACCCTGATAACCATAACCCATACCCTTACCCTGATAACCATAACCCATACCCTTACCCTGATAACCATAACCCATACCCTTACCCTAATAACCATAACCCATACCCTTACCCTGATAACCATAACCCATACCCTTACCCTGATAACCATAACCCATATCCTTACCCTGATAACCATAACCCATACCCTTATCCTAATAACCATAACCCATACCCTTACCCTGATAACCATAACCCATACCCTTACCCTGATAACCATAACCCATACCCTTACCCTGATAACCATAACCCATACCCTTACCCTGATAACCATAACCCATACCCTTATCCTAATAACCATAACCCATACCCTTACCCTGATAACCATAACCCATACCCTTACCCTGATAACCATAACCCATACCCTTACCCTGATAACCATAACCCATACCCTTACCCTGATAACCATAACCCATACCCTTACCCTGATAACCATAACCCATACCCTTACCCTATTAACCATAACCCATACCCTTACCCTGATAACCATAACCCATACCCTTACCCTAATAACCATAACCCATACCCTTACCCTGATAACCATAACCCATACCCTTACCCTGATAACCATAACCCATACCCTTACCCTAATAACCATAACCCATACCCTTACCCTGATAATCATAACCCATACCCTTACCCTGATAACCATAACCCATACCCTTACCCTAATAACCATAACCCATACCCTTACCCTAATAACCATAACCCATACCCTTACCCTGATAACCATAACCCATACCCTTACCCTGATAACCATAACCCATACCCTTACCCTGATAACCATAACCCATACCCTTACCTGATAACCATAACCCATATCCTTACCCTGATAACCATAACCCATACCCTTACCCTATTAACCATAACCCATACCCTTACCCTGATAACCATAACCCATACCCTTACCCTTTTAACCATAACCCATACCCTTACTCTGATAACCATAACCCATACCCTTACCCTGATAACCATAACCCATTACCTTACTCTATTAAGCATAACCCATACCTAATATTTGACCATACCTTATAAACCATTTCAACTTCAATGGGGTAGAGACTTCCCAAGGATACAAGATAGAACGGAACAATCTTTCATGGGCTAGCTAATCTAAAATATATTTTTTAATTTTCAAAGTAGCCCGGTGTTCACTGCTAAGAGATCTTGCAGAGTGGGATAAGGAGGGTGCGCTCACACACAAGGCGGAGCCACATGATGCTCGGAGTGACTGCTGGCGGAGCCACATAATGCCCGAAGTGACTGCGGGCAGAGCTATATAATGCTCAGAGTGACTGCGGTCGCTCTCTCTCACACACACACAAGTGGAGAGAGTAGGTTAACTTCTGAATGATTGAATGAAGTGGTCGAATAATACGTGACCAAAAATCTCAAGACCAACCGATCTGTAAATATGTAAACGGCCCGGACTACACCTTGAAGAATATTATTGAATGGAAAACATGGAATTCCCGATCACAAACAGGAAGAAACTGTGTTTTTACGCGCTGCTGTGGTCACTTGTTAGCCGACTGACACTGGGAGGTAAGGTATCTGAAAGTTGGGATTTACTCGCGGGCGAGATTGATCGCTATTTATTTTAAGTAGCCTGTTGTATGTTTGTGTTTGTTTGTGTGTCTATGCTTTTGATACTGTAATTCATTCACTTGGGTCTTAGCAAACGTTATTACGCACACCCGTTTCTCCCTGTGTATCGGGGAAATAACTGCCTTCGCTGCTTAGCCTATAGTACAACGTTAGAACAAGCTAATTTCCTGCATAATCTACACAATACCAAATGGTCCGTCTAGCCGTCTCTATTTAGAACAACAAAAAGTAAGCAAAAATGCCCCTAGTCATCAAGCTAGGTAAGAGATCATTTAAAAATATATATATTTGTATTTATTTAACTAGGCAAATTATTAAAAATGTTTAAGTGATTGATAAGACTCAACTATATAAAAAATAATTCAATTATCAATATTGTGTTGCACCTTTAACCAATAGCCGAACAAATCTAACAACAAAAATCAAGTACAAAGACTTTGATTGTCTTTATTAAGACATCCTTTATATCAAATGTCAGCCAGACCCCCCCCCCCCCAACCAGACCCCCCCCAGCCAGACCCCCCCCATCCAGACCCCCCCAGGCAGACCCCCCCCCATCCAGACCCCCCCAGCCAGACCCCCCCATCCAGATCCCCCCCCCCTCAGCCAGACCCCCCCCATCCAGACCCCCCCAGCCAGACCCCCCCCATCCAGACCCCCCCCCCCTCAGCCAGACCCCCCCCATCCAGACCCCCCCAGCCAGACCCCCCCCCCATCCAGATCCCCCCCCCCCTCAGCCAGACCCCCCCAGCCAGACCCCCCCCATCCAGACCCCCCTCAGCCAGACCCCCCCCATCCAGACCCCCCCAGCCAGACCCTCCCCCCTCAGCCAGACCCCCCTCAGCCAGACCCCCCCCAGCCAGACCCCCCCAGCCAGACCCCCCAGCCAGACCCCCCCAGCCAGACCCCCCCCCCGGCCAGACCCCCCCAGCCAGACCCCCCCCCCCAGCCAGACCCCCCCCAGCCAGACCCCCCCCCTCAGCCAGACCCCCCTCAGCCAGACCCCCCCCCCAGCCAGGCCCCCCTAGCCAGACCCCCCAGCCAGACCCCCCTCAGCCAGACCCCCCCTGCCAGACCGCCCCAGCCAGACCCCTCCTCAGCCAGACCCCCCTCAGCCAGCACCCCCCAGCCAGACCCCCCCAGCCAGACCGCCCCAGCCAGACCCCTCCTCAGCCAGACCCCCCCCCCCCCAGCCAGACCCCCCCCCCAGGCTGCCCCAAGCCACCTGCAAGCCCGATTCCCACCAGTCTAGTCAATACCTCAACTCTCTCCCAAAAATGTTTTTACCCACTATTTATTTATTTATTCAAGTTTAAATAATAAACATACAAACTACACATATATACATGAACACACAGAAACACTACATCCTCCATATAATTCATCTCATAGGCCTAATAGTACTGTAGAGCTCTTTTTACTTACACACAATATAGCTGGGTCACCCCGTCCTGTCCCATAGGGGTCCACGGCTCTGCAGCGCCCCAACCCAACACACCCCACTCAGATTTAGGATCTTAGTGAAACATTCCTTATTGGTTTCAGGTATGTTAGGCCAAGGCCAGAGTGACAACCCACAGGACGGTAGAACCCCAGGGCCAGGACTGAGCAGCCCAGCAGCTAGCGATTGCCTAAATAGGTATCACCCCTGACGTGGGCATGTTTTCAATACAGACTCCTTTTGTCGTACAGTATTCCATATAAGGCATCCAGACCTTATGAAAGTTGCACAGTATACCCTTAATCTGGTAATAAATCAAATCTAGTGATACATAACTTGACATTTCTGCCATCCATTGTGACATTGTGGGAGGATAACCAACCTTCCAATGAATGGAAATGCATTTCTTCGATAGTTGGTTACACAGTTTCGTTTTGATAACAGTCTCCAGTATCAACATTCACAGTACAAGCAAACACACACACACACACACACACACAAAAACAGGAAGAAGGAAGAATCTGTAGACATGTTGAGATTAAAGAACATACTAATTCAGCCAGTCTTCACAAAAACTATAGTATATGTAAATATGTCCCCTTTTGTGTTTTACACCCTCCAGCAGAGGTATTACATTTTCTGAGTGCATGATATTCTGTTTCACTGGCATATAGAACGTTCTACGGATGGTCTCAAACGACAGTCATTTATGTCTGAGATGATATGAACATAACTGGGCATTCTAACACATCTGTATCCAGTGGCTATTTTAGCATGTACATCTTGGTATATAAAAAATATAGCTGATATGACTGACTTGCTTAAACTAATGTGATTTCTACAGACAGTTGAGATGTACAAACTATGGCATAAAGGGGAAGACAAGCGGATAAGAGGCAATCCGTAATTTCGAGACATTAATGAGCGAGAGACGACGGACGTAGTCAATAACTATTTGTTCAGCACTTTTGAAATGTACAGCGACAGAATTCAGAACATGGGCCGTTCTTACAGTGTTCTCCCTGTACACCAAGTCAGAACCGTAGGATAAATAAAGGGGGCATAACAGTCAATGAAAGCTCTTACGATATTCTATGAATACATTTCTCTAAAACAGGTTATAGGCTATATGTGCACCACCAAGTTAGAAAAATAGGTGAACTTAAGAGGTGAAAATAGACCAAGTCATTAGGGTGAGGCACATTGAACGCCGTTTGGGTCTTTGCGTGTCAAAAAAGATACACGTCATATAACACTATTTGACGCCTTAAATCAGCTTTAATTTGACACGTCAAATGACACAGTTCTATTATAGAATGATGTGTGATGAATTTGCACGTGCAAGCCAAGCACCACCACTACTATCAGTAGCACTGTCAAATCTGTACAAAACAAGTCTGCAAACAAGCACACACCGGGCCACGAACAATGTGTTTACAATACCACGTTGGTGAAAATAGACCAAATTATTAGGGTGAGGCACATGGGCTACTAACAGCTTACTACACAACACACACTTAGTAATACGTTCTTAGCTACAGTATAGATATCTCCCTTGCATATTACATAATTTATGCAGCAGCATACAAGACATTTTTGGACTCACTTTGTGAAGGTGATGCGGCGGTCCTTTGTGGGCAAATTTTGTCATCAAACTTTGTCATCAAAGTCTGGCATTCTCTGGATTTATGGTGGGAACTCTGGAGGGGGGGGGGGGGGGACCACATCCACTCCATTGAATAGCAGGCTAACGTTAGTGAATACTTTGCAATGCTTGCAGTTAGCCACTGATTCCTCCAACACGACTCGTTGTTGAATTTGCGATTCCCAACTTGTTGTGTAATCTTTAAGTCCAATGGCCGATGAACACCGATATGTTTTATCTGGAATTTCTCTTCTTAATTTCTCTTCATATGACAAAGGATTAAAAAGGATTTGCCAGTAGATTGTCGACTTGATTCATGATGATGACTGCTAGCTTGCTAGCGAAGACTTTGAAAGTATGATGTTGACATGATCAGTCCAATCAAAGCTACTGTAGATATAACGCCATTTGAAGTCATTTTATCTGTGGCCAATGACCTTGAGTCTTCGTGGAAGGGCACTTGTAATATAACGCTATGGCAGGACCCAAAGGGCTGACATTTTGGACGTCTACCTTTACTAAGGACATAAACTTGGTGATGACGTAGTGTCCCCACGAGTGACAGAACACTGAGCCAATCACGGCGCAATGCTCCTATTTTCTGCCCGCCCCACCACCACAGAGAGCACTTTTAGGCTGTAACGCCTACATTTTGGAACTGCTTTACTCAAGAAAACAAAGAAAGAGACCGTGTGTGTATGCAGCATTATTAACTGAATTATATATATATTTTAAATTACATTGTTTGCAAACTGAAATGTGACACGTATTAATGCCAAAATAACATGCAAAACAGGCAACCCCCCCATTTTTTTTATATATATATATATATATATTTTTTTTTTGTTGCTAAAAATGTGAGGCTCAAAACAGGTGGGGTTCTGCCCCTGAATGACGGGTCGCCACTGTCTGTATCCGTTCATCATCATCAATAGCTTCTACCAGGTCTTCCTCACATTTGTGTTTTACATGTTTTGTGTCATCAGGAAAAGTCTCTATCAACCCTTGATACAGTTTAGAAATCAACCTTTGGATGTTTGTCAGACTGCCTTAATAAAATAGCATCTGGCTTGTCCAGTGTTTGCTGCGCAGAGAGAATAAAGTGTTGCATCTGCAAAAATTCACCTCACCTCCGTCACAGACTGGTCTTCCCTGGCTGCCTGACCCTGCTGACACCCCTGTCACCATCTGATCCTCGTAAGATGAGGCATGACAAAGAATTATCTTGGTGTACATTTATACATTATAGTATCAATGGTTCAATAATTGGAATAATTGAAATTAATAATTAATCATAAATGATGTATTATTCCCAGATCCCAGACTGTAGATTTAAACTACTGTCCTGTGGTCTACCCATCAATTCAAGAAGGAACTTTGTAACATTCATTGGTATTGTTAATATACTGCAAGATTCCCCTGAGCTCCGTAGACTGGTCTTCCCTGGCTGTCTGACCCTGCTGGGACTCCTGTCACCATCTGATCCTGCTAAGACATGATGAGCATAGTGTTGTGTACTGACTGGGCACCATGACAGTGAAGCCTGTAGAGCTGTTTATTTTACTGTGTCGGTGTTAAAAGTAGGGAATTAGATAGGGACACTGACTAATCAATAACATTACATTGCTATACTGACTTATAAAGAATACCTACTTTTGGCAAGTTCTCTCTCTAACGGTACATCAACTGGCAAAAGCTATCGAATTAATTTACTTCTGTTGAAATGGGACAAAAAGGCTAGATAACATTTCCATACAAAGAGCTGTTAGATAGTGGTATGAAGTGGCTAGTATTACTGTCTGACAGATAACTAGAGGCTAGAGCTGAACTGACTGTGGTAGCTACTAGCTAGCCTAGCTTATTCATTCTCCTCAGTCAAGAGGGGATGGAACATTAGCTAATGTTACATGTCAGTTACACTACTAGCTCAGCACTGGGAATAAATGCTAGTTTAGTATTTGTTTCTCTTATGTTAAACAGCAGATACCTTACCAGCTACATCAGTCAACTAAAAAGTAGCCAGTTTCTGCTGTGCTTGCTTTTAAAACTCGGAGAAAGAGCATAACACATATACAACTGACAGCAGCTGCCTCTGTTCAACTCTCCCTGCTGGTCCTGCTAGCCTTTCAGAAGCTTTGCCTTCACACAGCCTGTCCGCCCCTGCTCTGTGGTGTCCGCGGGGTCCTAAATCCAGCCGTCTGAAACATCCAAATAGCCTACCCGACCACTCGAAGGCGTCCGCATGGTCCTAAAGCACGCCGTTGACATTTTTGGTATAACAATGCAATTATAGATCTGGGGGGATTGGGTCAAAATGCAATTTCAGAATGTGGGGGGTCCCCAGTGAAAGTTGTTCCCCTGGTTTTGATATTGTTATGTTAGTCATTGATAGTCAGTCACTAAATTAGCCCATGTCACCTAACATTTGGTAAATGACTCTAGTGGCCAGCTATCTAAACGTAGTAATCATGGTCGAATTTACCGGCCGGGGTTCCCCATTAATTTTGTGTGTCAGTCACACTCAGATATCATATTAAAAACTGCAAACATTTCTCTTCACCCTATGGCAAAATGTGTAGAATTGGGCAGGATGCACATGTGGTTATGCGTGTGGGTATGCGTGTAGGTATGCGTGTGGTTATGCGTGTGGTTATGCGTGTGGGTATGCATGCGGATATGCGTGTGGTTATGCGTGTGGGTATGCGTGTGGGTATGCGTGTGGGTATGCGTGTGGTTATGCGTGTGGGTATGCGTGTAGGTATGCGTGTGGGTATGCATGCGGATATGCGTGTGGTTATGCATGTAGGTATTCGTGTGGTTATGCGTGTAGGTATGCGTGTGGTTATGCGTGTGGGTATGCGTGTGGGTATGCGTGTGGTTATGCGTGTGGTTATGTGTGTGATTATGTGTGTGGTTATGCGTGTGGGTATGCGTGTGGTTATGTGTGTGGTTATGCGTGTGGTTATGTGTGTGGGTATGCGTGTGGGTATGCGTGTGGGTATGCGTGTGGGTATGCGTGTGGTTATGTGTGTGGTTATGCGTGTGGTTATGTGTGTGGTTATGTGTGTGGTTATGCGTGTGGGTATGCGTGTGGTTATGTGTGTGGGTATGCGTGTGGTTATGTGTGTGGGTATGCGTGTGGGTATGCGTGTGGTTATGCGTGTGGGTATGCGTGTGGTTATGTGTGTGGGTATGCGTGTGGTTATGTGTGTGGGTATGCGTGTGGGTATGCGTGTGGTTATGCGTGTGGTTATTTGTGTGGGTATACGTGTGGGTATGCGTGTGGGTAGTCAAAGGTGCCCATCCCTGTTCTAACTATAATATTGGTTACCTATTACTCTGTTCTAACTATAATATAGGGTGGGGGGGTCCTAAATGGAACCCTATTCTGTATATACTCACTCACTGTTGACTATAGGGTTCTACGGGTCCTCGTCTAAAGGTGTGTAGCCCTACTACAGTACGTATAGAACATGCTACCCTGAGGGACATACACCCTGGTCCAATTGGAATTGAGGACCTATGATTACACACACCCTGGTCCAATTGGAATTGAGGACCTATGATTACACACACCCTGGTCCAATTGGAATTGAGGACCTATGATTACACACACCCTGGTCCAATTGGAATTGAGGATCTATGATTACACACACCCTGGTCCAATTGGAATTGAGGACCTATGATTACACACACCCTGGTCCAATTAGAATTGAGGACCTATGATTACATACACCCTGGTCCAATTGGAATTGAGGACCTATGATTACACACACCCTGGTCCAATTGGAATTGAGGACCCGAAAAGTAATTAGTGACATCATTCATTTCATATGATTACACATACCCTAATATCCTACTATGTAAAATGTATTAAAGCAAACATCTATTATGCTGTGTGTAATTGATTTATTAAATGGAATGAAAATCATGGCGTCTTTATTTACAGTTTAATGACAGATGGGATCTGGGGTATAATTGTGATGAATGAATACATTATCATGAGTCAAAAATCATTAGCATCATTTAAGTACATAATGGGCTTTAGTAGAAAAAAACAATGACGTTTTAAAAAAAAATTCATTTAGATCTAGCTGCCTATTGCACAGTCTGGCTCGTCATGTTCAGAATGGATCGTTCCAGATCATATCCCCTGTCAAGGGTATGTGTACAAAACAAAACAAATGGACAAACAACCCCAGAAATGAACATTCCATGATCGTCTTGAGATGGACTCCTGTCTTCAAGGAGTCAAGTGTTTGTTTGTAGAACAGACCGTCAGGGCCAGTTTCCCAGACATAGAGTGATGGTTGGACACAAAGTGCAAAAATGCTAATATAGGTACCATTGACTTGCAATTGGATTTGTGCCACAAGTGCTAAAAGGTTAGTGTCTGAAACAGTGGGCAGGTAGACAAAATCAAAGCATGGATTGCTGTCATACCTTGTTTATTGGATAAGGAAACCAAAATGTAATTTTGTAGTTTGGGTGAACTATCTCTATACTCCTGGACAAACAAGCCAATTATTATGATAATCATTAGATTAGGTAAAAACGGGCCTCCCGACTGCCACAGTGGTCTAAGACACTGCATCGCAGTGCTAGCTGTGCCACTAGAGATCCTGGGTTTGAGTCCAGGCTCTGTCGTAGCCGGCCGTGACCGGTGAGACCCATGGGGCGGCGCACAATTGGCCCAGCGTCGTCCGGGTTAGGGGAGGGTTTAGCCCGGCAGGGATGTCCTTGTCCCATCGCGCACTAGCGACTCCTGTGGCGGGCCGGGCTCAGTGCACGCTGACACCACCGCCTGGTGTAACAGTGTTTCCTCCGACACATTGGTGCGGATGGCTTCCGGGTTAAGTGGGGAATGTGTCAAGAAGCAGTGCGGCTTGGTTGGGTTGTGTTTCGGAGGACGCATGGCTCTCGACCTTCACCTCTCCCGAGTCCGTACGGGAGTTGCAGCGATGAGACAAGACTGTAAACTACCAATTGGATTCCACGAAATTGGAGAGAAAAAAAGGGGTAAAAATCAATAAAAGATCAGGTAATGAACATGAATAGGAACAATGGAAGAAACACAGGCTCTTTAGGTCTTTTATTACCTCTGAAAACCCTTGTATTAGAGGGTGCTGGGCTGCTGGCTTCTGTTTCTGATGAGATACACTGTGACATCCCGCTTAGCTTTTAGATAAAAAACATGGTTTTCAGGTTCAAGAATTTGTGAAGAAAGAAATAACTAGTCGTGTCAACTCTCGGCCAACCTCGACCCCAGGCTATTGTCTGGTCCAACAGATGATCTCTTTGGGCATTTGTAGGCTACATGTAGGCATTTTTTTCTATTCTTCAGAACCAACCACAGAATCTCTTTCATTGGGAAAAAGTTGTCATTGTCTACTCTCGGTTAAGACACAGCCTGAAACGCAGAGCCACGCCATTCGGATCAGTCCTGATCCCATGACAAGACTCTGTAGGTTTAGGGGGAGCTGTGATAATGGAAGTTCAAGAGTACACCAGAGCCACACAGGTACACAAAACACATGGCTTTTAAAATACAGTATATGGTGCCGGAGTAAAGAGTAAAGGGAAAGGGGGGATACCTAGTCAGTTGTACAACTGAATGTATTCAACTGAAATGTGTCTTCCGCATTTAACCCAACCCTTCTTAATCAGAGAGGTGCGGGGGGGGCGCCTTAAATCGACATCCTCGTCTTCGGCGCCCAGGGAGCAGTGGGTTAATATCCTCGTCGTCGGCGCCCAGGGAGCAGTGGGTTAATATCACGTCTTCGGCGCCCGGGGAGCAGTGGGTTAATATCACGTCTTCGGCGCCCGGGGAGCAGTGGGTTAATATCACGTCTTCGGCGCCCAGGGAGCAGTGGGTTAATATCCTTGTTCAGGGGCAGAATGACAGATTTTGACCTTTTCAGCTCGGGGATTTGATCCAGCAACCTTTTCGGTTACTGGCCCAACGCTCTAACCATAAAAAAGAATGTTACTCTTGGTTTTAACCCATTAGTGGGCAGTATAGTTGTGTAAACAAAGTTATTAGATTCATGTAATGTTTCTAAACACTCCCAGGTTAGATTGAAGTGGCCCACTTTCTTGTTACAAGCTACAGTATGGAAATGTGACTTTGCTTTGGAAATTTGGCATTTGCTAAATCCCATACCCATATAAATTAATGCATGACAACAGTCTGTGCAATGTTAAAATGCTAATTGAGTGCACATCCTCAACCCACTAAATAGAAGGCAAACAAGTCGTCTAACTCTGTTGAGTTCAGTTTCCAGCAACTATATCCTTATGTCGTGGGTTACCAATCAAATGACTGTGAAAAACAGAATAAAGTTAATAAATGTGTCCTCTGAGGCAGAATCCGACTAATGGTGGGAGAGATACTGTCGTAGGCCTAGCTGGGCTGGAGGAAGCCATGTGTTTGTCCTTTTACTGTTGTTGTTGTTATATCAGGGGTGTCAAACTCATTGAGCCCCAGCCGGGTCCGGAGGCCACATTCAGTCTTGACTAGGTCCAGAGGCCACATTCAGTCTTGACTAGGTCCGGAGGCCACATTCAGTCTTGACTAGGTCCAGAGACAACATTCAGTCTTGACTAGGTCCAGAGGCCACATTCAGTCTTGACTAGGTCCAGAGGCCACATTCAGTCTTGACTAGGTCCGGAGGCCTCATTCAGTCTTGACTAGGTCCAGAGACAACATTCAGTCTTGACTAGGTCCGGAGGCGACATTCAGTCTTGACCAGGTCCAGAGACAACATTCAGTCTTGACTAGGTCCAGAGGCCACATTCAGTCTTGACTAGGTCCAGAGGCCATATTCAGTCTTGACCAGGTCCAGAGGCCACATTCTGTCTTGACTAGGTCCATAGACAACATTCAGTCTTGACCAGGTCCGCAGGCCACATTCAGTCTTGACTAGGTCCATAGACAACATTCAGTCTTGACCAGGTCCAGAGGCCACATTCAGTCTTGACTAGGTCCATAGACAACATTCAGTCTTGACCAGGTCCGCAGGCCACATTCAGTCTTGACTAGGTCCATAGACAACATTCAGTCTTGACCAGGTCCAGAGACAACATTCAGTCTTGACCAGGTCCAGAGGCCAAATTCAGTCTTGACTAGGTCCAGAGACAACATTCGCCTTTACCGAGGTCCGGAGGCCACATTTGGCCTTCACTCAAATCCAGAAGGCCACACTGCAAATTGAGTATAATGTATTGCCATGCTGTTAACATTTTGCTGAAAATACTGTATGTTTTATCCCATGCATTAGTAGAGAAGAATAGAAAAGCCACAAATCAAGCCTGCAATAGTAACTAGATACTCTACCCACCTTTTGAGAAATGACTCAGAAATGATTAACCGGTTTTTATTAATGATTTAATGGTTTTAACTTTGGACCATTTATCTAACTAACACTCCTGTGAAAAGGTTGTCCAAGGTCACAGCCTAATTTACATGGCCTGCTCGTCTAATAGGCTAATTGCTGTGTTCAATAGGACACTGTGCTACAACAGTAGTTTTGTAATGAATGAATCAATGATTTGGACAGCAGTGAGTTTGACTAAAGTACACAAGCTGTGAGTTGACACATTTTTTTGGAACCACTGAAAGTGTATGGACAACATACATAAGCAACATAGAGGTTGCCTAATCGAGCTCGGATAACCTATCGGGTCAAACAAGTTCCATTGAATAACACATTTATAAATGGCAAAAAAATTACAGTCAAAAAATACATCATAAGGAATAAGGTTTTTGCAGTGTCTGCCCTATATCAAGAAGATATAAGAAAGCTCTGGAAATATTAAAGTTTTTTTTGGACACACTTTTAACACTTTCATATTTTGTTGGCACAAAGCTACCTCCATGCTACCATTCATTTATATGTGTTTCCTTCAGACGAGTCCTGTGACACTTGTGGGGGTCGTAGAGCAAAACAGAGAACACCATCGTGTTTGTGAGAGTCTAGTTTTTCTAAACCATTCGGATGCCACGGATGTTTCCGTGAGAAGACCGGTTTTCAGGATGTCTCCTGGTCTGACGAACAGCGTTGTAGCTCTAGCACTTTCTACTGCAGATGTGGAAGGGCGTCACAGGTGGATGATTGAGGCATTCAATTCAAAAATATATATATCTCTAGTTTAAACTGACAGATTTTTATGGGGATAAAAAAAATAAAAAATCATCTTTGAATGAAGCACCGGTGCATCAATAGACTCTAGGGGGTTTAAAATGTTACATAAAACCCATGTGTTATTACTATTATTAAAGGTCACTGTTTCTCTTTGACCCCTTAAAGTGTGGCATTTAAGAGCACGGTTGTTGGTAGCCCAGGCAGTTCTTATTTATTGAGGTGAAAACTAAAGGTGACTGAGTGTAAAGGTGACTGAGTGTAAAGGTGACTGAGTGTAAAGGTAACGGAGTGTTAAGGTGACTGAGTGTAAAGGTGACTGAGTGTAAAGGTGCCTGAGTGTAAAGGTGACAGAGTGTTAAGGTGACTGAGTGTAAAGGTGACTGAGTGTAAAGGTGCCTGAGTGTAAAGGTGCCTGAGTGTAAAGGTGACTGAGTGTAAAGGTGCCTGAGTGTAAAGGTGACTGAGTGTAAAGGTGCCTGAGTGTAAAGGTGACTGAGTGTAAAGGTGACTGAGTGTAAAGGTGACTGGGTGTAAAGGTGACTGGGTGTAAAGGTGCCTGAGTGTAAAGGTGACTGAGTGTAAAGGTGACTGAGTGTAAAGGTGCCTGAGTGTAAAGGTGCCTGAGTGTAAAGGTGCCTGAGTGTAAAGGTGACTGAGTGTAAAGGTGCCTGAGTGTAAAGGTGACTGAGTGTAAAGGTGCCTGAGTGTAAAGGTGACTGAGTGTAAAGGTGCCTGAGTGTAAAGGTGCCTGAGTGTAAAGGTGACTGAGTGTAAAGGTGCCTGAGTGTAAAGGTGACTGAGTGTAAAGGTGACTGGGTGTAAAGGTGACTGAGTGTAAAGGTGACTGAGTGTAAAGGTGCCTGAGTGTAAAGGTGACTGAGTGTAAAGGTGACTCGGTGTAAAGGTGACTGAGTGTAAAGGTGACTGAGTGTAAAGGTGCCTGAGTGTAAAGGTGCCTGAGTGTAAAGGTGACTGAGTGAAGGGGGTGGGGTGAAGGGGGTGGGGTGAAGGGGGTGGGGTGGAGGGGTGAAGAGAGGGAACTGGGGGAGGAGGGGGGAAGAGAGGGTACTGGGGGAGGAGGGGTGAAGAGAGGGTACTGGGGGAGGAGGGGTGAAGAGAGGGAACTGGGGGAGGAGGGGTGACGAGAGGGTACTGGGGGAGGAGGGGTGATGAGAGGGTACTGGGGGAGGAGGGGTGACGAGAGGGTACTGGGGGAGGAGGGGTGATGAGAGGGAACTAGGGGAGGAGGGGTGAAGAGAGGGCTGGGTAAAGAAAGGACTGAGAGTGTGAGAAAAGACATGTCATGACAAGACGTGTCATCTTGACAAACGACTTGGTGTGAACGGTGCTCTTGGGGAATATTAGCTACTGCATAGCCTCGTCCCAAATCATGCCAAGGTGACTGAGTGTAAAGGTGGAGGGGTGAAGAGAGGGAACTGAGGGAGGAGGGGTGAAGAGAGGGTACTGGGGGAGGAGGGGTGAAGAGAGGGAACTGGGGGAGGAGGGGTGAAGAGAGGGAACTGGGGGAGGAGGGGTGAAGAGAGGGAACTGGGGGAGGTGAGGTGACGAGAGGGAACTGGGGGAGGAGGGGTGACGAGAGGGAACTGGGGGAGGAGGGGTGAAGAGAGGGTACTGGGGGAGGAGGGGTGAAGAGAGGGAACTGGGGGAGGAGGGGTGAAGAGAGGGTACTGGGGGAGGAGGGGTGAAGAGAGGGAACTGGGGGAGGAGGGGTGAAGAGAGGGTACTGGGGGAGGAGGGGTGAAGAGAGGGAACTGGGGGAGGAGGGGTGAAGAGAGGGAACTGGGGGAGGAGGGGTGACGAGAGGGTACTGGGGGAGGAGGGGTGAAGAGAGGGAACTGGGGGAGGAGGGGTGAAGAGAGGGTACTGGGGGAGGAGGGGTGAAGAGATGGAACTGGGGGAGGAGGGGTGAAGAGAGGGTACTGGGGGAGGAGGGGTGAAGAGAGGGAACTGGAGGAGGAAGGGTGAAGAGAGGGAACTGGGGGAGGAGGGGTGAAGAGAGGGTACTGGGGGAGGAGGGGTGAAGAGAGGGAACTGGGAGAGGAGGGGTGAAGAGAGGGAACTGGGGGAGGAGGGGTGAAGAGAGGGAACTGGGGGAGGAGGGGTGAAGAGAGGGTACTGGGGGTGGAGGGGTGAAGAGAGGGTACTGGGGGAGGAGGGGTGAAGAGAGGGCTGGGGGAGGAGGGGTGAAGAGAGGGCTGGGTAAAGAAAGGACTGAGAGTGTGAGAAAAGACATGTCATGACAAGACGTGTCATCTTGATGTAACGGATGTGAAATGGCTAGCTAGTTAGCGGGTACGCGCTAGTAGCGTTTCAATCAGTTACGTCACTTGCTCTGAAACATAGAAGTAGTGTTGCCCCTTGCTCTGCAAGGGCCGCGGCCTTTGTGTAGCGATGGGTAACGATGCTTCGTGGGCGACCGTTGTCGATGTGTGCAGAGGGTCCCTGGTTCGCGCCCGAGGTCGGGGCGAGGGGACGTACTAAAGTTATACTGTTACATTGATGCTGTTGACCCGGATCACTGGTTGCTGCGGAAAAGGAGGATGTTGAAAGGGGGGTGAGTGTAACGGATGTGAAATGGCTAGCTAGTTAGCGGGTACGCGCTAGTAGCGTTTCAATCAGTTACGTCACTTGCTCTGAAACCTAGATGTAGGTTTCCCCTTGCTCTGCAAGGGCCGCGGTTTTTGTGGAGCGATGGGTAACGACGCTTTGTGGGTGACTGTTGTTGATGTGTGCAGAGGGTCCCTGGTTCGCGCCCGAGGTCGGGGCGAGGGGACGTACTAAAGTTATACTGTTACATTGACGAACGACTTGGTGTGAACGGTGCTCTTGGGGAATATTAGCTACTGCATAGCCTCGTCCCAAATCATGCCAACTCCTGCCTCATACCAACTCCTGCCTCATACCAACTCCTGCCTCATGCCAATGCCAGAGGAGTTGGCAAGACAGCCTTAACAGATCTGAAACTCTGGTTCTGTCACAATACTGTAACTATTTGGTTCTGTCACAATACTGTAACTATCAGGTTCTGTCACAATACTGTAACTATCAGGTTCTATCACAATACTGTAACTATCAGGTTCTGTCACAATACTGTAACTATCAGGTTCTGTCACAATACTGTAACTATCAGGTTCTGTCACAATACTGTAACTATCAGGTTCTGTCACAATACTGTAACTATCAGGTTCTGTCACAATACTGTAACTATCTGGTTCTGTCACAATACTGTAACTATCAGTTTCCGGTTCTGTCACAATACTGTAACTATCAGGTTCTGTCACAATACTGTAACTATCAGGTTCCGGTTCTGTCACAATACTGTAACTATCAGGTTCTATCAAAATACTGTAACTATCAGGTTCTGTCACAATACTGTAACTATCAGGTTCTGTCACAATACTGTAACTATCAGTTTCCGGTTCTGTCACAATACTGTAACTATCAGGTTCTGTCACAATACTGTAACTATCAGGTTCTGTCACAATACTGTAACTATCAGGTTCTGTCACAATACTGTAACTATCAGGTTCTGTCACAATACCGTAACTATCAGGTTCTGTCAGAATACTGTAACTAT